>NC_142677.1:3142500-3370000 GCF_964200805.1 Pocillopora damicornis
TTGGTTTCTAATTTCTCTTAGGTTTACGACTACGTCAAGTCTTACTTAGGAGACAATCGCGAAACGAGAGATTTTGCTCGCGAGTTCATCGAAAGACGGAAGAAACAAAAGGACAAAATTCCTGCTTCTCTTCCACCGTTTTCTCAAGTAAGTGTAACCAATTTCGCGTCGTAAAACATCAAGTAAGTGTTGAATGGCGCGTAAAGAGCCTTAAGAGCGGATGACCGAAGGGAGAATGTGACTCTTTCTGGCGCCCTATTATAACAACAAATCAACTGTAAGCCTTTTTTTTAGTTTGTATAACGAAAGAAAACAGAAAATGATCTGCACTTTGCTTCAAAGAAAGCAATCTGCCTTCTGGCTGCCTTGCGCGACTCCTACACGTGTGTGGTTAAGTTCCGTAATAACTAACGAGAAGTGTTGGAAAGATATGTAACTAGAGGCCTGTTTCTCGGAAGTCCTTCTGCCTACTGCTCCGGAAAAGCGGGAGTTGATAAAACCAGGTTGTCTTGTAATACCACTTACTGACGCAGCACAACTTTAGAAATTTACGCGCTGTATTCATTTGAAGTTTAGTGAAGGCCAAACTGCAAAGAGGTTTTTGTTTGGTTATTCCGTTTAGGCAAGTGTGTGGGGTGCACCTGTTCCTCGGGGACCATCTGCAGCCAGGCCCACGAATATGACCCAATCAGGCGCCTTCCTATCGGGTCCACCTCAAGAGGATCCTCAGGAAGCAATGAATAAGAAGAAAAGAAAGAAAAAGATGCAGAAAGTGGACCCGAGCATTTTGGGATTCAGCGTGAATGCGGCGGATCGAGTGAACATGGGAGAAATACAGACTGTCGAAGACTAGCAATGAGACCTTTAAACAAATGCAAAGGTGGCGACAAAGCTTCGCCTTGGCCTTTTTCGAAACAGAAAAAAAAAGAAACAAATTGTTTTATATGTTAGACCAAATATCGAGTAGCGAATTTTTAATCGGCGACCGCGTGGAGCGGTGGAGAAATGTGGACTGTACAAACTGTAAATGGCGAACAAAAGCTCAAGCCCTAATATAGCTGAAAATATTTTCTTTGAGTTCGTTGTGATTTGGAATAACTTAACTGAATAACTGGTTTCCCTTTTCTTGACCATACACCAATTCTATGTTCACCTTCAAGACGCGATCTACCAGTGTTGTTCTAATATGGTGAGTGATCTGCCAATGGGGTTCTGATATGGTGAGCAATCTGGCAATGTTGTTCCAATATGGTATACATAGAAGCAAGTTTTCATTTTAGTGTTTGTTAAACCCAAATGAAAACTGCTATACGTTAGAAATCATTCGCGGATTTAGGTGGTAGTGTGTGGATCGTTGAGACTGAATGATGCCTAGTCGAGATCAGCTTAGCTCAATTATGGGAATAATGCTTCGTGACAGTGAATGATACCCAATGAAGCGTATGATGACGTGGATTGACGGGTAATGACGGTGGTTGATGCCTACTAATGAGCAGTTAAATGTCGTGACGATGGGTGATGCCTAGAAACGGGCAACAATGCCAGATGATAGCCCGCATGTTGGTCCTTACATCCATGAGATGCTACCTCGAAAATAGCACGTTCCCAAATTCTATGGACACCCTTTTCTTCGACACCCCCCCCCTCCCCCTGTGAAAAAACTCTGCATACACCTGCGCAATCGCAAACTGCCCTCAAGCCTGTCATCATCAAAGGATCGTAAAAACTTGTTTCTCTGTTTCAGCGTGCCGGCTGTTTTACAAGCGAAATGCTGCTTCCAAATTATTATTTTCTCCTTTGCCATGTGCGAGTTTTTGTACCACCTCCCTGTGAAAACTCTGCTTATAACTGCGTAATCGCAAATTGCCCTCCTGTGGGGAGAAGTGTGGCGGCTTCACTTAATATTTTGTGAAAGAAATTATCATGACCCTGGTTTCTAGGCTTACCCCCCTGTATAACCATCATAAATCGACAAGGACCCCCTACCGAACATTTGTCATAATTGTTTTTCCCTTAACAGCAGATGGTTAATGTTTGTCTACCACAGAAGTCATTTGAAATACCTTTTACGTAGAACGTTTCTAACGTTTTCAAGTTCTCTTTTATTCCTTTTTGATAAAGCGAAGGAAAAATGTAAAAACAAAGGGGAAACAGTCCTTTTACCACAGCTGGAACTAAAACAACACCTAGTCGGAGAAAGATCTTTAGCGATAAGTTGACGCCGCTAATCGACGTACGTAACAACCATTTCACGCGTTAACTGGGCATCGCGGAGTACAAGAAATGAACTCGCTCGAAAATTGGGTCACACTCTTTACACAATCTTGCGCTCACACTGTGAGAGAGCACAAGGAGTCCTTCACGAATGATTTCGATGTGTTTTGCAAAAGACGCAAGGAAAATGGCTTTTAAATCAATGAACTGAACTTTCCGTCCCTTGGGAAGACCTAAAGGATCTCAGAGAGCGTTTCCGGTTCTCAGCTTGCATATTTCCCGTTCGCTTTTTTCGTAATCATCTCGTAAAATGTTCCTATCCGGTTTGCATTTAAGTCAAGGTCATAAAGAAGCTTCGGTGAACAAAAACAGGGTTGACCGCGGACGGTCTCTATAGTTACCACCAACCGTGGCGGTTGACGGCGCCGGCGCTTCTTCGCGCCTAAGGATTTTTTTAAGTCGGATTAACCCTCACGCCCTCGCATCAGTATACATTTTCTTCATACTGTTCTCTATACATTTCCTAGAGGGCTAGCAAGGAGAATTTGTCTAACAATCAAGAGCTTCTTTAGTCGGTGATCATTTTCTTTATTCTCGTGACCTTAAATGTTGAATTCAGGGATATCAGTGTAGGGAGAAATTAGATGCCAGTCACTATTAGGGTCAAGGGGTTGTAGCCAGTGTTCTTCCGCTAAATGAGACGTGACTAAGAATCTTTTTTTTCAGCAGTGGAGGAAGTTCTCAGCGTAACTAGGAGACTGAACAGACGACTACAACTCGTAGTTGAAGGAATTGAAATGATTTAATCACAGCAAAGGAAACTGACGTCTTCATGAGACTTTAGAAGCCTAACCAGTCCTTTCTCAGATTTCAATTTTAGTTTAATGAAATTAAAGCCTTTTAATTTTGTTTGACCAGCTTGCATATTTTTAAAATCTTCGAAGCAGTTTACTCTCTTTGTTTTCTATTTAAAGAGTCTCGGCTATAAATAATATTTAAAAAAATAAAAAAAAAAGCAAAACAAAACAAAACAATGTTAATTCACTGGCAATGAATTTATGTTGCTAACATTGCACTGTTTCGGGTTACTTAAATGAAAAATTCTAACATCTTTTAATTTTCAGAGTAATCTCATCGTTGCTAGGCTGAGAGAAATTTAAGATTTACCAAGTGTCCGCGCATTCCTGATATCTATTCTTGCGGTTTTAATGGACGCACCCTGTCATTCAAAGGCTGTATTTTTACAGTATCTCATTTTGGGAATCTGTACATTTAAAAAGTACAAATAACATTAATAAATACCTTCATTTTTGTTTCAATATTCATCAAATAAATTTCAAGGACTGCAAAAGGAGATTTTGACTCTTCCCCGGATAACCACGCCAAAATCCAGCCTACGTCTTTCCTCTCGTCAACAATGATTAAGAGAAAACTTCAAAGAGCCTTTTGTTGGCCGATTGACATAGCTGCGTTTCGTGCTTCCGTGCCAGATGCTGTAAATCGTTTTTCACCAAACAGAAGCGATGTTGATTCGCACTTGAATTAATATTGTATTAAACATCCATTTTCTTTGTCATGTAAGACAATAACTCGTATTTTTAGCAAAATTCCGTAGGTAGAGAGAAGATTTATTCCCTCTCAGTGAAATTTGACCCTTACATCATCACGCGAACAAAAACGAAAATAAGTACAAGTCACGTGATGAATTGTTCCTAACAAAAGTCCCGGCTCTAGTCAGATAACCTCTGGCTAAACAAATAGTTTGAGTTTGAGTTCGAGACATCGTGAGAGCGTTCGTGATGTAATATGCTAAACCACCTATTCTGAAGATGAACTGAGAGTCACTAAACACTGAGGCCTATTTATGTTAGCTTTTAGTTGAGTTACGAAGGTTTTCAGGTCAACAGTAGCTAGCGATTTGTGAAACATAGCAACATGAACATGCAAGCTAGACATTCGAGGAAAGACAGCGATGACTTATCAAAGCTCCTCGTTGGGCATGATGACGCGAATCTAGAATTTGGTGGAGGCCAATCCCAGATGGACCCTTCTTTAACAGAGCCTTCCTTGTCTTATCGTCAACCGAAGACTTCATTCACGTCGTTTCGAGCGTTCCTCTCTCGCTGTAACAGTAAAACTTACTGTATTGACAATTTTTTACTCCGGGTTACGAGGGTCTATGTTCATCCAGCTGTTTCTTCGTTGGTTTTGTTCTTCGCAATTTTAATTCCCGTCGTTTTGGCGCTCGTTGTGGTTATTCCTGATTGCAATAACGGTGATTGTTTGGTTATAGACAAATCTATAGAGTCATTCGAAATCCCGGGACATATAAGTTCTGAACGAAATGACATGGTTGAGGTTGCTGGAAGCCATTCCCATACGCAGAAGAAGCTTCCTAATTTGAGACGTAAAAGATTTGCGAGGGCTCTAGACGAAAAACCGACAGAAAAGACTTCTTATCAAACAAAACCGAGATGGAGGTTGGAGTTAGTCTATCTTGCCATAGGGGACGATGACCTGAACATGTTCACTAAAGAAAGACTCGAAACCGTCCATGCAATAGACCAGAGTCTTATGTCGCAGCAGGGATTCAACGACTACTGCTGGAAATGGAAAGAAGCAAGAGCTGACCCTTTTCTAGATGATCACTGTGTCCCTCCAATTTCTCTTATAAATTTCTTTTATCCCTCGCGATCTGAGTTTCTCAAAAAAGAAATATTCGACGGACAGGGAAGGAACGAAGATGGTACTGTAATCAAGAACCTTACAGAAACCAGCATTCAGAACACCTTAAAGCTTCTGCTTACAAAAACATTTACGTATTGGTTTGTCGACGACTCTTTTTCGAAGGATAACTTGAAGAGTCGATTCTTACGAGCAGAAATGAAATTTGGTTCTCCTCTGAAGCCGGATGGCACCAACCGTAAGGAAAGAGATCGGTACGAGAATTTTTTGAAGAGCTACATTGAAGCAATGAAAAAGATGTCAACAGAGTAAGTACAACTATTATGTAATTCATATTTCTACGGCATAGCGATTTTTGTCAGTTTTGCGTGGATCGATCTAGAAATTCCTTTTTTCCTTAGTTACAATCTAAAGCTCTTTGAAGCATGATACTATATTGACATTGCTTGAAGTGATCGGCTCGTAAAGTAGGTTATTCGGTTGGTTATTCGGTTGGTTATTCAGTTGGCGGTTTATTATTTAGATCGCGAGTTTTGTAAACCCTTATGACGCTTTCTGGTTAGAGAATTAAGGTTCTATTCTCAAAAAACATCTTTAGCCTAAAGCTCTCAAACTCTCAAATTTCCTTATTCTACAATATCGTGAAAATGCTTTATCATTATTTATTGTTCAAGCGTGGAAAAATATACCATTTCGTTTGCGAGCAATATTTTTCAGAACTCTTTTGTACAGCAAGCTCGATCCAACACTTGCAGCTGCACGGGTGAAAACTCAGACGCGAATTCCCATCATATCGACTAATTTGGATGCAAATTTCCTATCTTCCTTGTTTGAGTTTTTTCATTAAAATATCCAGCATTAGGAGTAAAATTGAACAATCGTACTCTAATCTGGTGTTTAGTCGATATGCAAATTGCTGTCAACAATAGCAAACAATGTATAAAAACAAATGGTCACGAGTTTCAATTCTTAGAGATGAGAGTCACAGCCTAGCACCTTTTCAGTTTGCTGCAATCTATTCTGGAAGGTTTGTAAGCATTAGTTGTTGATTGTCAACACAGAGGGTGCCTTAGGGAAGATGCTATTGTTAGGACTGGACCTCTTGTCATATGCATCAATTCTTTAAAATCTTATTGGATGATGACACAGAGCAATTAGGATTCAAAAGCAACAAGGAAAGTTTTTGCACAAAATTCAGAATATTAAATGGCAGAGGTGATGCAGGGAGGCTGGCCTTGTTGTTCAAAAGATTTGCACCTCTGAACACAGAAACCACTTGTTGTATGTTAATATATGTTTTCACTTACAATGGCATCACTTTTTATTGCTTGGAATTACCTCCTTTGCTTCAAATGCATTATTTTGCAAACAATTGGTGAATGAAGACAATACCAAATTATCTCAACTAATTCACAAGAATATTTGTCTAGGTAATCACAAGATTTCGAGTGCAATTTGGAATAAATAAACACAAGTAAATTTTAGCAAAGACCAACAAAATTGCATGAGCCCATAGAGTGAGTGCAATTTGTGGTCTTTGAAAAAAATTAGCTAGTGCTTATTTATTCCAAATTGCACAAGCGAAAATCGTGTGATTATGTATTAATAGTATACATGAAAAAATATGAGGTAGCACATCATAATTATGCAGAAGCAAAGCAGTGAAGCAAGTGCAAAAATAACTAAATTCAAACCCTGCAAGTGACATTGTGCATTCGGTCAAAACAAAAAAAATATATAAATGATATTTTCACATCTTTAGACAAAAAATTTCATAGTCTGGCTGAACAGTTCAAGGAATTGTTCAGTCTGGTTTGTTACATCTTTGCACTGAATTAACCCTCTTCTGCACTGAATTACCTGAAAACTGCATTTATCTGAACCAATCAGAACTGAGTAATTTTTTCTTGTATCTTATTAATTTCATAACAGGTGGAATGGAGGGTTACTGATTAGATCTTGGCTTTAGAGTCAACCCTCTCATTTCCTAGATCTCATTAGTAATTCTCCTTACTGTCTGCCTCACGATTCTTTTTGTGTTTAATTCAGAAAATTAAATTGGTATTGGATCAACTAATGATCCTCTAATCAATATTTTTCATTATTCTTATCATTTGTCTGCTTGATTTTGTATTGATATTGTAAGGAGAAATTTTGTCTTGAACACTCATGAAAGTTAAAATGTTAACTATATGACACGGTGATGTACCATATCTTTAGAATATGCTTAAGAAAACTCAGGGAAGAAAAGTGATCCAGAAACTTTTCAATATTTGTCTTTGCCATTACAAAGCATAAAGAGAAAGTATGAATGAAAATTTTCTTTTCAAAGAAATTCAAATAACTAGTTTTCCAAGGAAGATTTTAAGCAGCAAAAATCACAAAACTTTGTAGAGCATACCTCACCTCTTAGAGTTACATTATCTTTGTTTTTGT
This sequence comes from Pocillopora damicornis, assembly GCF_964200805.1. NCBI lineage: Eukaryota > Metazoa > Cnidaria > Anthozoa > Scleractinia > Pocilloporidae > Pocillopora > Pocillopora damicornis. The sequence goes on from NC_142677.1 coordinate 3,149,836, forward strand.
CAACAGCAAAGTGAGATTGCTCTATGGTGGAACAGATGTCTTTGACTATGAAGTGAATAAGACACTATGGGCAGACATCAAGTTAGCAGTGTTCACCATCGCTTTTGTTGGAATTTTTGTGCTCATTTTCACGCGACTTTCCCTCTTTTTAACTTTTTTCGGAATTATCAGTATTGTAACTCCTCTTTTCGTGGCTTATTTCTTTTTCCGTCATGTGTTTCAAGTCCCAAGTCTTGGCATTCTTAGTGGCATTTCAGCATTCATCATTATCGGTATTGGAGTGGATGATGTCTTTGTCTTTGTCAATACTTTCTGTCAAGCACAGAGTGCAAGAAGTTTGGAATCACGCATGCTGCATACCATATGTACAGCAGGCAAAGCAACCTTCTTCACATCATTTACCACAGCAATGGCTTTTTTCGCCAACTGCTTTTCCAAGGTGGGTTAGAGTTACAGAGAGGGTGAAGGTCTTATTAGCACAGGGGTATCAAAAAGAGCAGGTTACCTGTAGTCTACTATCACCTGTAAGACCTCTTTCCACAGTCAGTGCTTAGCCTGGGAGCAGGCTGTTGTGATTGGGTTTTCTATTATGCAGAGCCATTTATGGAAAAAGTTATTGAAACCACTGTTTGCAGATACCCTCAGGAACCTTAAAAGGATTTGTTTGCTTAGTCACTGGCAATCAGTGGCGCAATTTTTTCATATACGCATTATGGTTTTTTTTCTTTTTTCTGGCAATGGTCGAGGGAAACTGAAAACAAGTCAGTGTTATTTAGGTTCTCTAAAATTCTAAAGAATGATTAGCATGCTCTATGAGATATGTATTACCGTAAAAATCCACAGATAAGCTGTACCTGCAGATAAGCCGCACCTGCAGATAAGCTGCATCTGCAGATAAGCCACACCCGCAGATAAGCCGCACCCTGAATTTAGCAGCTCAAATTTTGGAAAAAAAGTTTTTTGAAAGAAATCAAAAGTAATCCAAAGTCGAGTCTTGAGGAGTCTTCTTCATTCACTGTTCATTGAACATAAACTCCCTATTAACATTGCAATGGAAAATACTTCAAAGTCTTACCCACAATTTTAGTACTTCAATGTGAATATTGTTTCTACCAACTTTGACATATGATTGATCTTTTTCTGGTAATTGTTGATAGGAATTTCTTCATTCAACACAGTTTTTTCATAGATTTTTGCATTACAACAAGAATGTGAGCGGAACATTTGAAGCTTAGTAACCAGGCATTAGATCCGATGTGAAAATGGAAATGTTCCCGCAGATAAGCTGCACCCTCAATTTCTAGCAATGATTTTTGGAGAAAAAGTGCAGCTTATCTGGAGGTTTTTGCAGTACTCCCAACTTTAGGAATCCCACTTTTCACAGATGTTTATAAAAATACAAATTATCAATTTGACTAAGTGAAACAAACTATTATATTTTACAAAAGACATATTTCAAATCAGACACAACTGTCAGCCTTAAGTCAACATATTTTGGTTGCACAATTTGCAACCAATATTCCACTTAAGTTTAATTTTATTCTGGCACTCTGCCAGAGGCTGTGAGGATACCAGCACAATCACATCAAAAGTTGCCCATTTTCGCAAAGAGAGCTGCCTTAACTTGTTCCAAAATACTAACAGTTGCTTTATGTGTCAAACAGATGCCGGCCATCCGTGATTTTGGCTTGTTTATGGGGCTGATAGTGGGCAGCTGTTGGTTTACAGTGTTTTTTACCATTCCCCCAGCTCTCACCCTTTGGCATCGTTACATTTCAAAATGGGAAGTATTGATATATAAAATGATTTTCGGGAAGATGAATTGCGCCTTGGGGAGTGGACGTTCTGATTTGCCAGGTAAGTATTTAGTAATAACTTATGGTTATTCTCAGTACCTCTTGATATATGGGGCTCATTCTTTTGAAAGATGTGGTAACTTATCAGGCCCATAGAGCAGGATTTTGTTTGCTGTGTTTCTTTCATAATCAAGATTTAGACAGATTTGAAATACAAACAATAAAAATATCAGGATGAAAAAACAGGTTGGAGTAATGTTGGTGCAAATACTTTCAAAGAATTCAATAGAACTAAATTTTTTTAACATTATATCAGGCTCATAAAGTTACAGGAAGTTATGAGAAACAGCCCTTGATTAGTGAATTTATTTAGAAATTTAATCTGCTAAGTACTTCCTTGTCAGAAGAATCAGCTCCTGATCAGTCGGAAATAGCAATTCAGTGGTATAACCTTCTGAACCTGCTGAAAATTTGTTGGTGCAAAGACTTTTGAAGAATTATATAACATTTTAACATTAGATCAGGCTTGTAAAGTTACAGGGAGTTTTGAGAAACAGCCCTTGATTAGTGAATTTCCTCGGGAATTTAAGCTGCTAAGTACTTCCTTGTCAAGAGAATCAGCTCTTGATCAGTCAGAAATAGCAATTCAGTGGTATAACCTTTTGAGCCTGCTGAAAATTCCCTGGCTGAATTTGTTTTCTTTACCTAACACCAAATTGTTGTAACTGACTTATAAGGAAATTTGCAGCATGTAGAGGGGAGAATCAACCATTATATCGTGGGAGTTTAAGGGTTAATGATGACATCTATTTGCAGGTGACATTCTGCAGTTTCTGTCAGGAAATGAGAGGAGTTATTCTCAGCAAGCTTCATCATCATCATCAGTGTCGCAAGTGATGGAACTTGCTGATAGATCACTCTCTCAGGAGGACGACACCTCGCTGATCAACTTAGACAGTAGTTCCCCTAACTCACAAAGCCCATCTCCTAGTTCAAGTGACACTGACTTGACCATGTTTGATGATCCCAATGGTACGTTTGATCAACAAGCACCCCTAGTTCACAGGAGGTCTTTTCAATCAAGACAAGGGCTGCCTCATCAAAGTCACAGTAGCAGTTGCTGTCGTTACCGATGTGGGCTACAATCATTTCTGTATTACTGGCTTGCTGTGCCGATACAAAAGTGCCGTTATATTGTTCTAGTTCTTTTTATTTTAATCCTGGGTGTGTCCATTGGTTTTGACTCACAAATCCGACCGTCCACCAAGCCACCAGCGTTCTTCAAGGAAAGCACCAATTTGCAGCAACTTATAGAGCTGAAGTATAACATGAGCAGTGAATCATTAGACACAAATGACATTGCTGCCGATCAGCTTGTGAATGAATTTCAACCGTCAAACGACATCGATAACCCTACACCAACTACAAAAAAGCTCATGGTGACAACTCAGAGTAATTCACCAATATCTGAATCAACCCCAGCACTCAAGACTCCAGACACTTCAGGAGACAAAAAAAAGGGAGATGGTATAGTCAAGCCTCCAAATTCCAATACAACTCCTATACCAAAAGGGAAGACATTGAAACCAACAACAGCAAGTTTGCAGGAAAAAACTAGCTCTAGGTGAGTCAGTATGTAGGCTTGAGGTGAATTACTCCTGTAAGACGTAGTTTCCCTCCTAGCATTCACTTGACTTTTATCCATTTCAACACTTAGAGTGACTAGCATTTAATTTCTCTTTACAATATAACCCCAGAATTTCACATCAATTTCTTGAGAATAAAGGAAATGATCACCAACTAAAGAAACTCTTAATTGTTTGACAAATTCTCCTTGTCAACACCTTAGGAAGTGTACAGAAAACAGTTTGGAGGATATGAAAGCTGATCTTAGGGTGGAAAAGGTTGAATCAAGAAGATCCCTATGCTTAGGCCATCTTGCAATTTTTCTCTGAGCTGGGCATCAGTTGTAGTATTTTAACTTTTAGTTGTTGTAGAGTGTTCCTGCGTCTGGTTCTGTTGGTTTAAGTTTGTCCATTGATATATATAAAATTGCTTCTTGCAGCTCCCCAACCAAAAAACCTGCAGTTCATAGTACGAAAAAACCAAGTGAGTGTTAATTTATCCTTTGTTTGTTCAGTGAGGAGTATCCAGAAAAAATTGACAGTTATATTTTTCAGCCTTTTAACACGTTTCAACTTTGTTGGTAATATTTGATTTTTTGTTATGTACCAATCAGGGACGGAAAGGAAGTTTACACCAACACAAAAGGCAAACAAAGGTAGGAATTTATTTACTACTTTTTATGTTGCTTGCATGGTTAATATTTGAATTGAGTCTTATAAATTGTTCGTCATTTGTCTGTTGTTAAATTTGTTTGTTGTCAATATTTTTCAGACAAACCCCTGACCAAAAAGACAGAGTCAAATGAAGGTATGGATTCTTGCTTTTGACTTCTTTGATGTTAAATTTATTCAAAAATTGTTTGGAGTATTGATTAATCAAGCAGGCAAATAAAATTGATGTCATATTTTTCAAACACATCAGGTGGTTCTGGGAATGACATTCATCCACCAACTGCTATTGGCACACCAATCACACCCCCACTGTGTCCTGGAGGGTGCAAACCAGTCCCGAAACCCATTGTGGCTTCATCAGCGGTCATTTTTGTGATCCTTGGCTTGAGTAAGATTGATCGTAGCATGATCAGGCGAGAGCATGTTATTGAAAAGAAGGTATGGACATACTGATGCTCCACCTGAAAAGTTGTCAGTAATAAAAAGTGCATTTAGTTTAAAATTTATCTTTCCATGATGTTGAATGAAAGGCATAATTTTTATTGAACAATTTTGGACAGATGATTTTCTGTAAATTTGAGTATGTGTATTTTTGGACATTACCGGTAATTATTTAGTTATAGTCACCTCAGGGACTGAAATGTTTGTTGGTAAGCCCCTATCTTAAAGACAAAAGTATTAATTATTTACTAGGTTAGTGACAATTTCTACAAAGCTTTTAGATATTGAATTACAGACAAGACTGGTAACTTTGTGGTTCAATTGTCCCAAGTGCTCCAAGAAGGTCACACAAACCTTTGAGCAAATTCTAATTGTGGAATAACTTTTCCCTGTTAAATTATGTATTCAGTCATTCATGTCAAACCAGGTGCCAGGTTTGGATGGCTTGTGGCTCTTACTGACAGCTCTACTTTATACCCCAATGAATTCTCCAGCAAATTTTCATACAGACATGAATGTTTTATCATTTACTTTATTCTGTTACTAAAACATTTCATCATGAAAACTCTAACAGTGTAGAGTTTATTATGACAAATCAAATTAATGCAGAGACATATTTCATTTTTTCTTGAAAATAATGCATAAATATTCATTTTCTCTTGTAGGGGGAAGTTATTCCAGACTTTAGTTTCACAAAGTTGGTTTCAGAAAGATCCAAATTTGTCAGCGCTGCGTGCCGCCTGTGCAAAATGATAAGCAACAATCATGAGCTTGTTAGAGAAGGAGGAGCAGATTGCTTCCCCAGCTGGATGTGGGATTTCTTCCTGGATGATATCAGCATTAATGGTCATTCATCTGTTTTTTACAAAGACTGTTTTAACTTAACTAAACCAACTTTTAGCTCAGGGTCTTCTCAGGCAAAGATGTACTATATGGATATTAAGAATCCTTATGGAAATAAGACATACTGGATGAAAATGGCTTTTGAATCGGTAAGTTGTGATGTGAGTTAAAAGAGGATTGAAGGTCAGAAGGGCCAACCTTGAAAAACTTATCCCAGTTTTAATGGCATGAAGCAATGGAAGAGTATTGTAAACTCCCCTTGAAAGGTAGGCTAGTCTGTAAAGGGGTAACCCCACCACATTTTGTAAGGCCTTCTTGATTTAATTCCTGGCCCACGGAACCCCAAGTCCATGGGTAGAATCTTGAAGCCAGTGAGTGCTTCTTCTTAAGGCTTCAAGTACTCAAACCAAAATTATATGAAAAGCTGATGGAATCCTAAGCACATTATGTATGAGGACAGATGTACAGATGATGTCACCATTGACATTTAAAGAACAAACAAGGCTCCCTTTTTGTTCTTTTGTGCATTGATTATGTTGAAGTTTACACAGTGTTTTGTGATGTGGAAGGTCTGGGTACAAGACTAAGCTACTGTCTCTATGTGTTGTCATTATTTTGTTTTCAGTTTTGCATTTGATTTAGACAGGTAATGGTATCGTCTGTTGGAGTAGCCTGTTGGATCCTGAAGGGGTCTGGGGGAGTGTGCTAGCTGCCTCTTATCTCATCCCCAGATCCTTCAGTGTAACTGTAACTGAAAATACAACCACTTGGCTGTGGAAGGTCTGGGTACAAGACTAAGCTACTGTCTCTATCTGTTGTCATTATCTTGTTTTCAGTCCTGCAGACTACAATCATGGTGGCCGTGTTGAGAGTGTCTGTTTAGTTACCTTCCTAATTTAAAAAAATGTTATTATTTTCTAATGGCTGCATTTCATTTTTTCTTCAGAAAATTTTCAAAGGCAAGTCATCGCATGAAAAAGTTGAAGATTTTGAGAAATGGGACAGCTTTTTGAAAGACATTATCAGTTCTCCATCATTTCCTGAGGGATTCAAGTCAATTTTCCAAACAAATCAAGAATGGGTGAATGTGTTCATTGAAGTTGTGGCTGTCAACAGTGCAATCTATGGCACAGTGTTTTCACTTATGTTATGTGTTTTCTCTGTGGCTGTGTTCACAGCCAACGCTTGTTTGACCTTTATTGTAATGGTCACCATAGTAGGTATGTATGTCATCAACTTGTTGGTATCAAATTTGGTCTTTGATTTACATCACAGGCAATGATTTGGGGCTGTGTGTGAGTTTTTTGGTTGGGAATTAGTTCACCCAACCTCAGTCCCAAACTCTAAAATTCAGTCCTTCACATTGCCTTCCACACAGTTTTAAACATACATACATTCATTTTGAACTTACAGATGTATTGTACTCCTCCCAAAGGGGCTTTCTCAATTAAAGGTACCATATTGTTCAGTTAGAATATACATACACACTTCTAGATGTCAAATAAGAAATTAAATTCTCTCTAAAAAGTTGAAATCAATTTTCTCTTTAAAAGCAGCAATTGAAGTCTGTCAGTGCATGATTTGACTTGAGTGATAGCTGGATGGAATTTCAAAGTCCTAAAATAGAAGAGTTGTTTGCTTGTGGCAGTTCTGTACAGGGAAGTCTGAAGGATCTCACACAAAGACTTCTTTGATGGCTTTCTTTCTGACAGGTGTCCTGACCACAGTTGTGGGAATTTTTTACCTGCTTTCATGGCATCTTGGAGCAGTGGAAGCAATTTCTTTATCTATTTTGGTTGGCACATCGGTTGATTATTGCGTTCATTTGGTAGAGGGTTACATTATGGCTGGAAACTGTATACCACAGAATCTCAGCTCTTCTAAGGTTTGTGTGAAGTAAACAGACATTAAAGAAAAATGCTCTTTGTCTTCTCACGTGTGTGGGACAAAGAAAAAAAATCTGAGTCCCCATGAGGAATCGAACCTCAGACCTTGGATTTCCCACTCTGATGCTCTACCACTGAGCCACAGAGACTCCACGGTGAGAGAGGTCTATTACAAAGTTCATATGACACACATCCTGCATACTGCTAGGATCAGCAATGTTGATAGTGTCATGTTTATAAATAGAATAGAGAGAGATGGCAAACAGATGTTATTGAAACTTTTTATGTCCAAGATCTTGTAGAGATGTTGTGAACTAATAGTTGGTGCACTGGACTTTGGGTCCAGAAGTCCTGGCTGGCTTACTTGGTAGTATTCTTGGCCGAAGTACTGTGATAGGACTTTTTTTTATTTTGAGTATCTCTGGCCTGTGTTCATGTTTTGGATGTTTAAATTTTTTTTGGAGAATTTATTCAAGGATATGTTCTTGACCTATTAATATACAGGATGAGCCTTTGTTAGTGGGTGTTTTTAAAAGTATTTTTTATTCTCTTGTGACAGGAAATACGTGGCTGGAGAACACGAGCTGCTGTGTCGCATATTGGCACAGCCATCCTCAGCTCTGCCATTACAACAGTGGTGGCATCAATACCTCTGTGTATGACAGTGATTCAGCTCTTTGCCAAGTTTGGCCAGATTTTAGCCATCAACACTGCTGTATCAATTTTCTTTACCCTCACAATATGTGTAGCTTTGTTGTGTATTATGGCTCCGGTGAAATTCCGAGCCTCCCTCATAACTTCAGCTAAAGCTCTTGTTGTAGTAGTTGTCGTATGTGGTCTTGGTACCCTGGTGTTGTACTCAGTTACGTTGAAGGTCAACATCCCTGGGCCATCAGGAGAACCTATACACTTCTGACGACATCCTCAAAAATCAACAAACAGTGTCTGAGCTTCTTAGCATGTAAACATAGTCTAGTTCAGTTAAGTGCTAATAGAATTGGGTTTTAAAATAGGTATGATTAAAAGGCTTGTAGAACTGAATTAGTCATTTTTGCAATTTTGCAAATTAAAAGGAACTTGTTATAGACATGCAGCTAATTTTGAAAGATGATGTTTTTGTGCCTATTAGATGCAATTTTGCCGTTGTGTTAAACTAAATTAAAAATGTTATTACTTTGTACAGAAAAAAACAGTGGTCTGGATTTTTTTCAAAAACATAACAATACAAAACTGCAAAATAGAAATTCTCTAATATTAAGCTATTTTTTATCTTATTGAGCACCTACAAAAAGAGACAAACTTTTTAGGCATTCTGGCAAAGAGCTCTCAATAAGTAAGAACATGTGTAGAATTGTACTGAATCAAAGCAGCACTTTGAAAATTATTTGTAAAACCACTTGTGCACATACAGTTGGACTCCAGGCTATTTTGTGTTGTGGGAAATCTTTCCTAAAGGAAGGGTTTTGTTTCACAGACATTTGGCTCTGAAATTCTTATGTTCTAATATGAATTGCACAAAGCAAGTTGTGTCCAGAGCTATTGTAAAGATTTATTGATAGGTAAGTTTTGTAAGTAATTAAGTATTGTTACTTGTTTTTAAAGTAAGGGAACTGTGTTGTGTTGTTGAATGTATGAGGTATCTTTCAAATGTAAATTAAGTTAAAAAATGATTTAAGGACTAAAATTTAATTATGATGATATATTAAGGGTTAGAAATTTTATGTGCAACATCATGCCTAATTCTGAATAACTCTTGGAGTTAGTGATTGCTTGAAAGAAATGCAGATGGATTTAGTTAGTGTACAAGGTGTTTTTTTCCTTTTTGCTTTTCGTTCCTTGAATGCATCTAAGAATGAATCTTGAATGCATGTCTTCAAACTTAAACGCATGACTTCTTCCCTGTACTTCCGTGCTTATTCAATCTGTAAATAGTATTGTGTTAGTTAGAATCATTTTACCTTCAATTTTGTGTCAATTATGTGTCAATTTTGTACTGGCCTCCATTTAAAGTTTTCATAATTTTTTTACATTGACCAGCATTTGGTACTCATTCAGTGTCAAGATTGTAACACTTAGCTGTTGATTTGTTATGGTAGCTCTGACTGAGTGGAGTACAATTCAGATAATAATTGGGCAAGTGATATCAAATTTGGCCAGCTTCATAGTGTGAGGTTGATTTGAAATTACAAGCACAATTACGTCTAAATTGTATGACACAAAGTGCGATTAGTGATTAATTGTGTCAATGACAAAATGTGAGAAAGTTGGTAATGAAAAATTTAATCTAATGCCAAAAATGCTCATCAGAATCAGAGGAATACATATTCGAATGGTAGTCATTGGATCATTTTTGTTTTTGTTCATGTATGTTTTCAATGTGAATCTGTCAACCTGTTTACTTTTGAAGTTTCCCTCATTTGATGGGCTAGCCTTGGCTAGGTTATGTAGTTTTTTTTTTATTGGTTAATGGCTGAAAGTGCATAATTTTCTTTGACTCAGCCTGTCTAACTACAAGTGTTTGTAATCAGACAGGTGAAATTTGACTTGAAACAGCCTATTAGGTCATAAATAAAGGCTGTTAAGAACCACTCACATTCAAGCATTTTGTTTTTGACACAACTTGATAATTTGGTTTAAAACTGTATGGGAAGTGTCCCCACTGTCAGTGGTACCAATTTTAGATTCCCTGTGGTTATCAAGTTAAGAATATTTAAATGTAAGAATCTGTGCAGACTTATAGTTTCCAATTATAATTATCATGGTAACCTTTCTTTTTTCTCTTTTTTAATTGAAAAACAATGTCATGTGGAAAGACATCAAAGTACAACTCCACTGTTTGGATTGTTAGAATTAGTCTGTCATTTTATATATTTTTTTTAAATGCTAAGGATTTCTCAGCAAGCATTACTCAAATTAAAAGTACATATACAGCTCAGCTTTACTGTAAAGTTGTTTTTAAGGTAGTCTGAATCTAAAACTGGCACAAGTAGTTTCCAGAACTTGTCCTTCGTTATATTAAGGACCCTACAATAAGGCCACGCCCTCTGTAATGAGCCCCTTTCTGACAACCCCACTTTCTAAAATACACTACCCTTTATTTATTCCATTTCTCTTGTAAGCCCCCTTCTTAAAATGTCTTCCTGTCTTATTTAATCTTCTCCTTTCTTCTCTCTGGTTCAATGTCCATTAACTGTCATGACTATTTCATTTGCACCACAAGAGGATGTACAACACAACTTTGACCCAAATGATTTTAAAATTAAGGCTGAGCAAAGACAAAACTATGTAGCATATTCTTCCCATGAGCTGTGATTACATGGAACAAACTTGCTAAGAACCTCTAGAACTGCCAATCTTGCCAAATTTTTTATTAATTACAAAGGCCCTTTATCATTATATTTACCACCTTGATCTAGCTCATTGAGATTTTTTTCCATTTGCCCATTTACTCACAATTTTTACTGTTTTTGCATGGTTCCTATTATAATATAGGGAGGCAGTTGTTCAATAGGACCTTTTCCTGTTACTGCCCCCTGTCAAACCTTTTTTTTAAACAATAGAGAAGTGATCCTTGCAGTTATGAATACTACTTAACTGGTAGTGAAAATAAGGCCATAAAAAAAAGTCGGGCCCATGCAGGATTTGAACCCATGACCTCTGTGATACTGGTGCAGCACTCTACCAACTGAGCTAACAAGCTAACTGGGAGTTAGTCATTATGTAGGTTATAAATAAACCCTCCAAATGGTGAATTCATGACTAAATATATGAGTATCACATATGTGAACTGTGGTTGAAGAAACAAAAATAGAAGCAATCCTTGCAGTTATGAATAATACTCAACTAGTAGTGAAATTAAGGCCTGAAAAAAATTCAGGTCCCTATGAAATTTGAACCTATGACCTCTGAAATACTGATGCTACTGTATTCTTTTTTTTTTTTTTTTTTTTATTTGTACATTTTTGTGACAAATAATTGATAAACCCCCAATCAAAAGCATTGCTACTTCACCTAAATGGTTCACCAGTCCAGCAACAAGTTTCCCCTGCATTTTGTCAGTTTTCTCTGACAGTTTTTGGCCATTTAAAAAAAACTGTTGCATTGGAAGAGGTACTGGGAGTCAGAGAAGTGCCTTGCCCAAAAACACAGCAAAATTACCCTGACTTCAGCTTGAACCACACCCTCAGATAGAGGATTTAGATAAACATACATAAAGCATCTACTAACCGAGTTGAAGTTTCTACTGTGAGTTAAAGACTGAGCCTTTTCTGCTCAAATTTGACCTGCAGGCTTTGCACTTAGGCCTTGATTCCCAGCAAAAAATAAAAATAATAAAATTTTCTGTAACTTGTAGTACAGACCAACAAGTTAAGGGTAATAAGATAATTATTTTATCTCTGGGTTTAAATGGAAGAGGAAAATTCCAATTCAAAAAAAACTTTTGAATGTAGTGTGCCTTTCAGTGAAATAGGGCCTGCTAAATTGACCAATCATGGTGCATGTACTAACTGAGAGATATAATAATGCACTACATGATTATTCAGTGACGATTTTTTTAAACTTGCAAACTAAAACAAGAGATTTAAATACAGATTTTTATTATTAAAATAAACCCAAACTGCATTCTCTCAAAATCTTCATGCACACACAGAGCATTTTGTGTATTTATGAAAATGTCACAATTCTCTAACAACTCTGTCACATTAGACTTCATATTGAAGAAGTGCCTTAATGCAAGATTCACCTCTCATTCTCTTCTTTTCCAGCACTTGAGGCTTATTAGTACCCAATCATGTATCATAGTTCAATGACAAGTCCATTCAAATTTTTTTCCTAAATGTATGCAACCCTTTCCTGAGCTTTGTTTTTGTTGTCAGTAACTCAGTTGAAAAAACCATTATTTATTTTAAAAATATAATTATTTGAAAATTACTAGGGCCAGAACTAAATAAATATCACAGCATACATCTTTCAACCTGGTTTTCTAGGAGGGTTTTAAATGCAGAACCTATCACAAACAAAAATATGACTAACTTTAGTAATTATAATAATCAATATTAATTTATTAATTTTCTGTTGATGGTAGTTATTTTTTAACTGACTTTCTGTATAAAACAAGAGCACCAACATCAAGATTTTGAAAAAAAACCATTTTTTTAAATGAAATACACCAAACACTAATTCTTCAAGAGGAGAAGTAGATTTATAACACCTGCTCCATCCAAACTAATGCTTACATATTTGTCGAAGATTTTAAGGAACCAGACTGTGATACAAAAAGCCCCCCCTCGCAGGTAAGGGCTCTATGAGTCACAAGTCACAAGCATATGGAAAAGGCAGCGCATTTTTCAGAGTGGACAGTGGTTTGCTTTCATAAATCAAAACTAATAATTAGCACTATTATCAAGATTTAGAAGAGTTTCCTTGCGCTGCCTCCTTAGCTGATTGTTCCATTGCCTCTGCCAGTTCTTTGTCCTCTATTTCAACCAACTGTTTATCCTCAGCATTCCTCACTTGTTCCCCTTCATCACTAAATGCCAGGCGATCAGTCAATGGCAATTCAGACTCAGCTAAGAAGGGAGTTTCTGTTCCAGTGGTTCCGATCCGCAGCACATTGTTTTTCAGGTCAATAGAGCACTGTAAGAAGAAGCACAGCTACAGTAAATAACGTGAGATACACCTTCTTTGCCAAATACTCAGGACTGTGCAAGGTCTTGACCCTTTACACCCTAACATCAGTATGCATATTCTCTATACTGTTCTCTGTACATTTTCTGAGGTGCTGACAAGGAGAAATTGATCCAAAACAAGAGCTTCTTAAGTTGGTGTTTATTTCTTTTATTCTCTTTTCCTTCATGTTTGATTCAGGGGTCATACTGTGTGGAGAGATAAGATACTACTTACTCTTATGGGAAAAGTATGCTTCAGAAACCAATTTATTTTTATTTCTCCCATTCAAAAAGTATTTGTTTGTATCTGATTGTATTTGTTTCTTATTTCATGATTTTCTTTTGACCCTTTCATTCTCAAGATCTCAAAGTAATTCTCCTTACTGTCTACTATACAATTTATATGATGTGAGTTTGGAGAATTTGGTACTGGATCAACTAATCATCCCCTCACTAATATGTTTCTTTATTCTGACTTATTACTTGTGTGCTTAATATCATATTGCTTAATATCATATTGTAAGGAGAAATTCTTTCTTGGTCACTCATGGAAGTTAGAAGGTTAAAAATTAACCATAATTTTCTACTCTCTTATTACATTATCACAAGCCTACTTTAAACCCCTTAACTACCAAAAGTGATTAACATGTAACTTCTCCCTATAGTTTCCATACATTATCCAGCAAACAGATAATCAGAATACTCAAACTTATCAGGCAGAAGTTGTAAATCTTGATCTAACACCAAATTCTTTCAACTACTTTACAAGGAAATGAGAAGCTGCTAGATGGGAGAATTAACTGTTAGATCTTGGTAGTTAAAGGGTTGGGTTTTGGGGAGGATAGAGGATACCATGGGTTGGGAAAAGATGCCTATTTAAACAGAGTTTAACTTTTTTTTACAACCAGAAATTTTTCATAGATTATTTGCACCCTGTAATATGATCACAAAATCTCACCTGATGTCTCTTAAGCATATCAAGCCCAAGCACTAAATCCATAGGTTGATCTTCCATGACAGAGAAGGAAGATGGCAAAAAGTCATTCCCTATCTGGATCTGAGCAACATGAACTCGACCAACAATTTTCTGTGTTCCCACACCTTTAGCAATCCCTGCCCACCGGTGATCTAGCAGCCGCATAATGTTACACCTTTCTGCACATGCCGAGCTCATGAAGGTCATTTGAGCTCCCGAATCAACAAAAGCTTTAACAGGGTGTCCATCCAGTTTACAGTTGATATATAGCATGACAACTTTACCAAATGATTCTGGTGAATATTCCATGGCTATTTCCATGTTTTGATTGACATTCGACATACGGATTTCCTCTGCAATTCGCTTTTGAGCGTCAATATCAAATGGATCTGCATTCATGGTGCGAATTCTTTGCATGTCTTTATCAGCTCTTTCTTGTCTTTGCCTTTGAAGCACTGCAGCAAATGCCTGTAAATTACCACTCAGCAATGCATCTGCAAGTTCTGGATTTCTCTCCTTAAGGAGTGATAGCTGATGGGGATCTGCCAGGAACATGTCCCTAATGTACTCAGGACTGTCTGTATCTACACGAGGTTGCTGTGGAGGTCCTGAGGTAGCTTGATTGTGAGCAGATTGTGGATGAGATGAACTGTTAGGTATTTGTATACTTCCCCAATCTATCCCACCAGCAGGGGCACTTCTTGTGTTCATACTTGGTTGTGCTGGCTGTCTTGGGGCTGATTGATTACCACCGGCAGATCGTGAACTGTTGGGTACTTGTACACTTCCCCAGTTCACTCTACCACCTGGAGCAGCACCTAACCAAGAATGTACAAAAAAGCATCTAGCTTATTAGTAACATATGAAGAAATTACAATCAATCAGAACAAAGTCCAATTGACTTTTTCACACAGGCAACAAGTGACAATTAATTTCTCTTGTTTTAATTACTAGATGGATCAATTTGGTCACCATAGACATCTGAATCATAAAATCTCTTAGCTGGCAGCCTAATACAAAAGAGTGAAGAAACAATGACCATCAGTTCAGTGTGTAAGAGAGCAACTGAAAAAAATTACAAGGTTATCTCCTAGGGTGATTGGCATCAAATCAATCCATCAGCCATCAGTGCTGAATCAATCATTAAGGTCATAAAAGTAAAGAAAATGTTGATGACTAGAAAAGCCCTTAAAAGGTAAACAAATGCTCCATGTCAGCACCACAGGAAATGTAAAGAGAAAAGTGTGGGTCCTCTCGAAAAGTTTAATTCATTTTAAGATGTTTCATGTTTAAATTGATCTAGAATTATTTCCATTCAATTATTTATTGAGTTACAGGTGCAAGCCACTGATTGGGGCCACAAAAAAAAAACAAGCAGAAAAATGTTTACACATTTCTTAAAAGTAAAGAAATTTTTTGGGGGAAAATAATATCTTAACTCTTTCACTTCCAAGATCTCATTAGTTATTCTCCTTCCTGTCTCCCACACAAATCCTATTACATAAGTATTAGATCAACTACTAATGACCCAACTGGTATTTTTCTTTTTTCTCATCACTTCTCTGCTTGACACTGTATCGACACTGTAGGGAGAAATTCTGTCTTGATGACTCATGGAAGGTTTCTTATTGAATTGATGATGTCATCGTTTTATCAATGTACATGGATCGATCGCATGAGGTAGTCACGAATAAAACTCCAGTTGTCATGATGACATTTAGTAGATTTTTACACGGCTTTTGACGCTAGAATCTCTTGAAATATTGGAAGATTTCAGCTCTGACAGACATAATATTAATAATAACAGTCTTTATACTTGTCTTAATGGTGATGTAGTTTTTTCTCCTCTAAAGAAGATTTGTCACACAATTGAAGTCACATGTGTTGTTGTAAATTATATTATCGCACGAAAAATTTTAAACCTTCAAATTGAAGATAAAACTTACCACGCGACTGAGCTGAGGGTTGTGCGGATTGTACAACGCGCTTTATCAATAGGACATCACCCTCCCGAATCCCATACGCATTTAAAGTCTTCTTTTCTTCAACAAGTGCTCGGCCGTTATGATAAATCACAATCTGGGACGACGACAATCCAATCTCGAATTCTAGAAGAGCTTTGAGATTCTCAAGTTCTAGATCAACACTGACGTCGAGATTAAAGATCTGATCGCCTTCTAAAGTAGCCGTAACTTTCATCTTGATACTGAAGGATGAAAAAGTGTTACCAGTAATATGCTACACCCAAATTACTTAAATACTAGATGCTGACATAGCGCTAAATAATTATGATCGGAAACAAATCTCTTTTCCAGGCTCCAGAGAGGAAAAAACAAAAAAATCGATTTGCAAGGGGTTGTGGGATTGGAGTGCGATGCGCGCTAAGTTGCTTGGGAACTGTAGGGGTTGCTGTCGGACTGTATTCACAATTCTTTATCTGTAATTTTTCGGCTCCAAAAGATGAGTTCTCAAGCGGAATCTTCCTTAGATAATAGGTAAGTATGTTTCCGGATTAATTCTTGGGTAAATTTTGTGATATTGAACAAAAATTTGTAGGTTGTTGCCCGACTTAATGTACAGGATTCAGGTCCTGTGTTTATTTGACGGTAATTAAGCGGTCGATTTTTCGTCTCTACGAATCGAATCTTTACCAGGAAAGATTTATTTTCGCTCTAAAGCTATTGGAAATCTTCAATTCTGTTAGATTTTTAAAACTCCTTTTTTTTCACAGTTTTCACATGTCAGGTTTGAATTATGTGACGTGGTTTTGTACTGTTTGATCGTATCTTAGCTTCCCTTAGCAACTGTTTCTCGCTACATTAAACGCAGGGTGGCGTGCGGTTTTTCTTATTTGAAATTCTTTTTTTTCTTTGTTACCTGTCTTTGCATAATTCTCATGAATATTCGTGATATTCTTGCAAATCGAACGCTGCACCATTAAAATACTGTTTGAAACGTTTGCCTCAACAAGAGAGTGTTATAATTGAAACTCCTGGGGCGGAGGTGGAGGAGGAAGGGGACTTGAGTCAATTTTTTTGTTTGGGTATGAGCCACTGGCATCTTAGAACCCCCTACCTCTTTATAGTCTATTCTGTGTCCAATTATGGAACTCATGTTAGTCACTTTTGTTAATATGGTAACAATTTTTTAACTGCAAATCTTCCCATTTTAAAATCCCTATTTACTAAAAACTTTTCTGCCAAAATCCTGAAAATGTGTGACCCTATTCTTGTAACACAATTGAAAGAGAAACCCCATAATTGTCAATCCAATCATAAAAATGTGATCCCATACAACATGATATCCCTAGTAGCTTGTTTCTAGGAAATAACCTTCTCCCTTAGGGTTGAAAGTTCCAGCTGTCCACATTTATTAATAATCTTTTTCAAACTCTTTAGGGATGATGAAGAATCTCCAGAAAAAAGTCCATGGCTCAACGCTCACCAAGATCCAGTTGCACAGCTCTACACCTTTTCCACATCAATTTCCTTGGCAGATCTGAATGCTGACTCTGACCACAAACTCCTTGTGGCTGACCTGGGCACAGGCACGTTTGACATGAAGCTGAAGGTTTTTAAGGGAACTAGTCTGTTTATGGAGAGTGCTATCATTGATCTGCCAACAGCTTTGGTAACATTTTATATGGACACAAATGATCCACGCACACCTGCCGTCGCAGTTGCTTCAGGACCATTCATCTATGTGTACAAGAATTTGAGGCCTTATTTTAAGTTCACTTTACCGCCTCTGGAAGTCAATGCTGTGGAGCAAGATCTCTGGAACCAGGCTAAAGAAGACAAGATTGACATTCATGTGCTCAGGGAGATGTTGGAGAGTTTGAAGAATGAAGGAAGTGAGGGTTTCCTTACTGTACGCTCACTGAAATTACTGTCCCTTGAACCAGAGGAGGTTGAAGCTTTTGCAAGTGTTCACAAGCATGCCCCACTGAAGAGGCAAACAGTGATTACTTGCATGGGAACAATGAAAAAGAGTATGGCTGATGATGATGCTGTTAGCTGTTTGGTGATTGGAACAGAGAGTAAGGATGTCTTTGTTCTTGATCCTGAAGCTTTCACTGTCCTTGCAAGAATGAACCTCCCCAGTGTACCAGTATTCATCTCAGTCAATGGTTTATTTGATGTAGAATTCCGAATTGTAGTTGCATGCCGAGATGGTAAGGTATACACCTTGAAGAGGGGTAATAAGATGGCCAAGGCATGCATTGAACTTGGAGCCCAAGCAGTTGGTTTAGAGCGCACAGGAAAGAGCATTATCGTGGGGTGTATGGATAACACACTGGTTTGTTACTCCACCAAAGGTAAAAAACTGTGGACAGTGTACCTCCCCTCCAGTATCACCACCATGAGCCTTATGGATCACAAAGCAAGGGGTTTTAAGGCTGTCATGGTAGCCATGAAAAATGGTGAAGTCAGGATCTACAAGGAGAAGTATGTCATCAATACCATCAAAATGCCAGATGCAGTGACTGCTATGAAGTTTGGTCAGTTTGGCCGGGAGGAAAGTGCCTTAATTCTCATCACCAAAGGTGGAGGCCTTTATGTGAAAATCTTGAAGAGAACTGCAAACTTTGAAGGCAAGGATTTGACTCCTGGACCACCTCAGGCACAATCTATCAAGCTCAACGTTCCGAAGAAGACGAAGCTTTTTGTGGATCAGACGTTGCGTGAACGTGACAGTGCTGGCAGCATGCATAGAATGTTCCAACATGATCTATACCTCATGCGCCTCATGGCTGCGAGAGCATATGTCAGTGCACTTCAGAAAAGTTTGAACCCGATTTCCTCTTCTACTACAGAACCTCTGAAGCTTTCAGCTCAAGTTCAGGGAATTGGGCCCGCCTTTAAGCTGACTGTGAATCTTCAGAACATTTCATCAAGTGTGCCATCCACCAACCTCCTCATCACATTTCAGTTCAATGACTCCCTGTATGCCCTGTCTAAGCCTTGCATTACTGTTCCTCTGCTTGTGCCAGGCCTAATGTACACTTATGAAACTCTTGTGGAGTGTATCAGTGATAAAGGGATTTCAGATTCAATCAAAGTGTTTGTTTTGCATCAAGGAAATAGCATTCCTGTCATTACTGCTGTCATTAATATGCCTGTTAGCGAGGCTCTGGTTATTGTGTAGCCACAAGAACTACAGTTTATGTTACCAAGACTGTTCTCACAGTTCAGTGACTTAATTATTTATTACAAAATCAGAAAAGATATTTTGTTTAGTTATCTCTAAATTAGATCAAGACCATGATTGATATGCTGTTCTTTGCATTTTCCCATGAAAATGCATGACCATTAATGCATGACCATTAATTCATGTACAATGACAAAGTTTAAAAAAATGTTGTGTTTCATAATTATTGTGGTGAAAACTCCTGTTGCTCACCCTTTCCACTCTAACATCATTATGCATATTCTCTGTGTTGTTCTTTAAACATTTCATAAGGTGCTGACAAGGAGAATTTGTTTAACAATCAAGAGCTTCTTTGGTTGGTAATCATTTCCTTTCCTGTCATGATTCAGGGGTGATATTAGAAGGAGAAATATGCAGCCAGTAACTCTTAGTCTTAGGGGTCAAAGGGCGAACTATCATTATTTATTGATCCTCATCAGAAGTCACCACAATGTGAGACCGATTATTTTTCACTACAGTGACATTGTTTTCTCATTCCAAAGGCCTTGTATATTCTTCATGGGGTGTTAAAAATTTTCTCTTAATTAATTCTGTCTCCATTATGCAAGTGCTGTTTCAGTAAGCTTCTATGATCAGTGTTAAGCTAGCCCAGACAACACTGGCTAAGAACTGATTGGAGCACATCAAGTACATAGCTATGACATAAATCCCTAATTGACTCAAGACTTTCGGAAAGTACTGATTGATAAGAGAATAAGTGGAGATTATTGGTAGACAAGTTACTTAGAACCACTATGGTAGAATACTTGTGATTAGAGCCCATTTGTGTAGATTTATAGTTTTCCGTAGATAAATGATCAGAGAGGGAAATTTAAACAATTCTGAATGCTAAAGAAGGATATTGTGTCTAGGGCTTGCATACTGTTTTGACTCTTTAACTCCCAGAAGGGATTAACATGAAACTTCTCCCTCTTATATCCCTGCATTATCCAGCAAAAGGGTAGTGAGAATATTCAAACTTATCAATCTCCTTTGTTCTGAGCTTGTCTCTCCGTCGCTCGTAATCAACATCAGTATTGAAAATGAACTTGTTTGCCCTACACTGAATTTGTTCCAACTTTGTGATATTTCTGAATGTGTGGTGACCACATAACAGTGCAAAATGCGATATTTAGTTGGTAACCGAGCAAAGATCACGAAACTTAGATGTTAAACCCAAGATGATATTGTTACTCAAGCTTACTTAGGAACGTTCGAGTCTAAAAATGCAAGCCTTTTTTTTTCCCTATTCGCATCGTCTTCCATGGTGTTCGTAGTTGAGACGCGGATAACTTAGAATGGGTTATCCCCCACCCCTTCTACTAGGTTTATTTCTGTCCCCATAATCATAGTACTGTCTTCTGTTTAAATATCTGGGCTGGGGTACTATAGTAAAAAGTTTTGCCTGAATACATGGAATTTATCAAAATAATTTGAAAATGGCGTCTGCCGTCGGGCCGTAGGCCAAAATGATCTAGCTGGTTTCTCTTTTTTGCTCCGTGAATATTAGTGCTACAATTACTCTTGATTCGCGACGCCGTAGTTTCTCCTCGACTCAACGAAAAAGTTCCAAATTAAGCACAATAGCTAAGAACAGAATAAAAATTTGTCCGACGAAACACAAATATAATCTATTGACTAGAACGCGATTTAGAGCTCTCGCCGTAATCAGTATCGTGTCGCGCTAGTTAAATCAACTGTCACTTAGCAGCATCATAATTTTGAAGCGGCTTGATTTAACTTGTTTAAATTCACTCAGCTGCGAGGCCTTATCTCAAAATAGGAAATCCTAAAGTTTTCGGAAAATCTATCGGGGAATTTTCGAGACCGTCCTCAAAAACTGATTAACGGGAATTCTCCATAACATTAGCATAATATTAGCGGTTGTCATGCAACGTCCACTATCTCAAACGTCAATTCTTTGGTCACCACGTGCAAAAATTGGTTTGACTGCGAAGAAGGAAAGTCGGTTTTTGAGCGCTTTGAATGTAGTCAGTAGGCTTCTCGGAAAACTGTTTCCAGCCACCTTAAAATTGTTCAGATAACAGTGACAACAGACCACAAAATAGGTGTGTCTATGTTTATTTCATAGAAAATAGAAGGGTCTCTTTTGCTTTCCATTGAAAAGTATTTTTGTTTGAAACTTTGAAAGTTGATGCTTTTTTCTTTCACAAAATTGAAAAAAAAAGTTACTCAAATCGTCCTATCTCAACCCAACCAAAAAAAAAAAATTTGTACGCATGGCATGCCTACGTTTCATAGTTGCCGGCCTTGCATTGAAATCGCGAATATGTAACCCCGCAAAATACCGTCTCACCACAATCGCAAAATTAAGTACCCGCGAAATTAAGTTCCCATAATTGTAGAACTTAAGTTATGATATTTGCAAGAAAGCTGCAGTAAAAGCAATCGCGGAAAAAAAAAAAAAAAAGCTTGATAATATTCACATTTGGACGGGATTCGAACCCGTGCCTCGCAGATGTCAGTTGGGCGTCTACCAACTAAGCTACGAGGCCACATGAAGCGAGAGAGACATCAAATTTAGCTTATTGTTGCGAGGATCACTCCTGTGGTTTTTAGTGCTTATTGTTATCCCATATATTTTGGGGAAAAAAATTAACGGGGTACTCTATATCAATGCAAATCTCTAAAAAGTAGTACAATAGAAAACAAATGACGCTTAAAATCCGAGGTTTAATTTTAAACACGGTGATGACTCCCATGTCTTCACTTTTGTATCTCGGTTGTCAATCGTACAAGTCAATCGAAAAAGCACACGATTTTGAAAACTAGTTGGAAAAATGAACGTTGAACGACCAAGCCGTGTTTAGAGGCGATCATACTTAGTAAATTACTTCGACTTAGGTGGAAGGGGAAGGTAAAAGAGAACGTTCAGTAACAATTTACAATTTCTTTTGTGATAACACTACTAAGGGTGCAATTTGCCTTAGAAAGCAAAATCCTTCGCCACACTCGTAATCCTCTATTGCTTCAGATTAATCTGGCAGCACATGGGTCCATTTCAGTTTCCTGTCACAGTTTCCCATATCAGCTTCCTGAGTAGCCGAGAAAAAGATGGCGTGTGATGACTACTTGACAGCCGTTCACTTTGCCAATAATTAAAATCGCATTTGTTTCCATAAATAAACCGTAAAATCTGGAGCAATGACCGACCGGAAGACCACCACACTTTCATTATTTCAACTTACGACATAATGCGATTTACATCTAATCGAAAACAGTGAGAATACAAACGCTAACAATGGATAATCTCAAGGAATTACTTGCACCAAAAACATTTAACAGAGTCAGCCATGCCGCAGTTGTTGTTTGGATTCTAATCGGTGTAATCTTCCTTGGAATTTTTGCAGACGCAGAAAGCAGCGAATCCAGGTATGATTTCCGCTGTGGCGGGGCAAACAGTGAAAACATCGACCTTGTGCGTGGAAGATGTTTCGAGTTATACGAGAAGCAGTATAACAAACACGATGTTGCTACCTATGGCTTCGTCACCATGAACTTTTTCCTCATTGCAACTGTCTGTGCTATTTACTCCCAAATAGCGAGCCCTACAGTCGATCGACTGTCGCCAAGCGTTCGGAACGATGATCTCGAGAGACAATCGCCCGACCAAGAGAAAGCTGGAAAAAAGCTCTTTATCGCTTACTGCTCTCAGCTTGTCGCAAGGATTGTTTTAGGAGTTCTCTTTATGGTCCTACAAACTCAGGTTCTTTATCCTCGGGACTTTCCCTCCAGCTTTTCTTGTCATCTAACCTCTGAGGGGAATCAGCCGAGGAATTCTACTGGCGTTATGCAAAACTCCACCTTAACCTTGCACGAGTGTCATAATCAGCGAGCAACTAAGAAAAACTCTTGGATGCGCGCTGTTCTCATCGTGAACGGAATTTTTCTCTTTGGAATTCTGATGGAAGCCGTCTATATTTTGCTACGTGCGTGGAAAGAAAACAGTTTCATGAAAAATTCAAACTTTCTAAAATCTCACCTGAATCCCTTCCATGGCAACTCCGCATTAAAACCAGATCCTCGGCAGCAAAAACAAAGAACGGAGCATGAAACGAACATCCCACATCTACCAAGCGAGCCTGAAAAACCCCGAAAACCACCGCTTCAGGAATTCATCGAGAATACAAAGAGAAATATTAAAGAACAGACAAATCAACCTCCCCAACTCCGGTCGCCTTTTTCAAGTACTCACGGCGAAGGACGCCCAGCTAAACATTTGACTCTGGATCAGATTTACACTAAACTTGTCGTTGTTCCAGACATGGCCAATTATGACTTTACTGGAGACAGACAGCAGAAACTCGAAGTCTACGCCAGATCGGGTAAGGAAAACACAACACCTAGAGGGCCGGAGGACATTATTAACCACGAAAACAAAAAAGTGTTGATTGTTGGTCGTCCCGGAATCGGAAAGACACTTTGTTGTTCCAAAGTTCTCAGGGACTGGGCATTTAACAAAGTATTCCATAACACACCTGATGCTAAACTCCATTTTGATGCTACTTTCTTCATCAAATTCAGAGCATTCAACGCTGCAGCCGACCTAAGCCTCAGGGAACTGCTCACTTTGTCAGAACATTCCCCCTCAAAACACATGGATGATGAAGTCTGGAATTACGTCCTTGAGAACCCCCAGAAAGTTCTTCTTGTTTTCGATGGAATCGATGAATTTAAACAGAATTCAAAGATCGGCGAGGAAAATTTTGATCCTAAATTCAGAAACCATGTAGACGAGAAGATGCCCTTGTCTGCTCTTTACGAGAAGCTTGCGTCTGGGAAACTTCTCAACGGAGCTGCCGTTTTGACAACCACAAGACCTACGGCTTTGTCATGCATCGAACGTCTTTCTTTCGACAAAGTCTTTGAGATCCTCGGCTTCTCATCCGAACAAGTCGAAGAATACGTAACCAAATTTGCTGAAGAGGACAAGCATGCAGGCGAAACAATGTGGCGACACATCGGCGGCAACAGGAACATTCTCTCTCTATGCTATATTCCTGCGAGTTGCTTCATCATTTGCTCAAGTCTATTTCAAATGGTGACGTTCTATGGGTCTAAGAGTCTAAGCCTACCAACGAAATTAACAGATATTTACAAGAAAGCTGTGAAAATTTTTTACTTAGGCCACAACGAAGAATTCCGTGGCAAGAATTTCACCCGCGAAGACTTTGAATCAGACGATTTGCCCCCTGAAGTGGAAAAGAAATTCGAGAAACTGGAAAAAATGGCATTTGAAGGAATTAAAGAAGGAAGGCTAGTCTTTGGAGGAAATGAAGTACGCGGAATGGAAGACAGCGCTCTTTTTCACCGCTTACTTGACCGTGAAACTGTTGCGTTAAAACGTGAACAACAATTCTGTTTCATCCATTTAACAATGCAAGAGTTTTTCGCTGCGAGGCACCTAGCGAACATGAGTGAAACAGAATTGAGAAACTTTGTTTCAATGAACATTGAGGACGGCAAATGGCAGCTGGTTTTTCAGTTTCTAGCAGGACTAATGAACGAGAAAGAAAAACTACCGAGTGAAATCATCACAGACCTTCTTCCTGTGGAAACTGAAGAGAAAGAAAGCGACGACGAAGAGTGGCCAGAGGATACGGAGCCAAGGAACGTAATGCGTTGGCCGACTGAAGACAAAAAACATTTAGCAGTGACATTATTTAAATGTGTTACCGAAAGCAGTGAGATGGAGGAAATAGTTCAGAGAAAACTACAGCAAATTAACTTTATTTCGGTAAATTTTGTTCGTTGTCAACTCACACCTGTTGATTGTGCTTCATTGGTTACTGTAATTACGAATGTTCAACAAATTTCACATTTAGATTTGGCTTACAATAACTTTGGTCCATTAGGTTGTTTTGAAATTTGTAAGTTGTTAAAATGTAGTAAATCTCAACTGAGCTGGTTACGCCTCAGAGGAAATCAATTGACAGACGAAGGAGCAAAGTATTTAGCTGAAGCCATCAACAACAACAACTGTCAGCTACGCATGTTAATCCTCGCAGCAAATAACATCTCAGACATTGGAGCACAGCACTTGGCTGAAGCCATCAACAACAACAACTGTCAGCTACGCACGTTAGACCTCACATTAAATAACATCTCACACGTTGGAGTAAAGCACTTGGCTGAAGCCATCAACAACAGCAACTGTCAGCTACGCACGATAAAACTCTCAGTAAATAACATCTCAGACATTGGAGCACAGCACTTGGCTGAAGCCATCAACAACAACAACAACTGTCAGCTACACACGTTAAACCTCGCAGACAATAACATCTCAGACATTGGAGCACAGCACTTGGCTGACGCCATCAACAACAACAACTGTCAGCTACGCACGTTAAACCTCTCAACAAATAACATCTCAGACATTGGAGCACAGCACTTGGCTGAAGCCATCAACAACAACAACTGTCAGCTACGCACGTTAAACCTTGTAGAAAATAACATCTCAGACATTGGAGCACAGCACTTGGCTGAAGCCATCAACGACAACAACTGTCAGCTACGCAAGTTAATCCTCGCAGCAAATAAAATCTCAGACATTGGAGCACAGCACTTGGCTGAAGCCATCAACAACAACAACTGTCAGCTACGCACGTTAGACCTCACATTAAATAACATCTCAGACATTGGAGCACAGCACTTGGCTAACGCCATCAAAAACAACAATTGTCAGGTACTCACGTCATCTCTCTCAGACACTGAAGTACAGCACTTGGCAGAAGCCACCAACTACTTAAGATGTCTGCTACGCTCGTTAGATCCCTCAGAAAATAACATTTTAGACTTGGCAGAACAGAACTTGATTGAAGCCTTGGACAAAATGGCTGGCCACCCCGTAAGTTAAACCTCTTAGCAAATAACATCACAGAAGCAGGGAAACGATACGCAAATAGTTTAATTGACAATAGTCTGTCTCACTACAGCCTTTTTATATAGAATCGCTTATTGACAAATAATGGATAAATCAGGAAAAAACTTATTTTTTAACCACTTACAGTTCAAAATGTGAGGTAACCAGCTCTCTGACAATTACAGAAACTAAATTTGTGAAGCGCTCAGAGCAGCGAGACTATTTGAATCGGATCGAAATGAAGAAAAATGAACCAATCAACATGATTATTGAGAACAAAGGATGTCAAACAGTTTTTTCTGTAAACGAACTAATGACATTGAAGTAAAAGCACAAAACTTACTGCATAGAAAACAAACACATCTCGGACCTCTCAGGAAACTTTGTTATTTTATGATTGGTTTAATTCGATCTTAAATTTACTGCATGTTTCTATATCTTTTGATCACTTATATCTGTTACAAGGAATAGTTTTTTGTTAAGTTTAATGAAGTTCTTTTGGAGATTAAAAGTGAATCAGGTGGGTAAATACAATACAGATTTTGCTTGCCAGAATTAAAAGTTTTCTTTCAGTGTTAAAATTTTTTTCAGTCAAAGCGATCCGGTTCAAGTAGTTTCATACTTTCTGCCAATTAAATTGTCACCAAATTGTAAACATGTGAACTCCTTGCAAAATACCTTCAGTAGGTAAGTGATGAGAGACTTATGTCATTTTAATTTGCCCAATTTGTAGTGGTTTCTGCAATTTTTAGAAACATAAGAGTGTTTTTGTACATAGGGGCAAAACTCCTAAGTTTCACAGATGAATGTTGAATAAATCATGTAAACAGATTTATCATTTGTGTTGCTGTCAATTCATACCAGACAGAGTAAAGAGCTTTAACCTGATTTTTGAAACAGAGAAAATTTGGACAAAGGGAGGAGCTGGGGAAGGGGGAGGGGGGTTGAAGCCTTCCCAATATCAAACAAAAGTAGCAATAACTGAATTCAAGTCCTCTGTAGAAGCTCCCCTCAGTACTTCTAATCCTTCTCTTAAGCAGGGATGGAGAAGTAGTACACCTCTTGAAATTAACCTTTGCCCTATCTCAAATTATACTACAAGATTATTCCAACCCTATTTTAAACCTGGACCAAAATTCCAAACCCTGTCTCAACCAACAATCAATCATCTGGAAAAAACAAAAAAATTAAATGAAAGTAGCTTACTTCCTTGAATTAGTACCTGACCATGCAGTTATTCAAAATTTTTGTCAAAATTATTCATGATAAATGTTTAGTTTTTTTCCATGATGCGCATGTTTACTTGGAGAATTTGGTTTCGGATCAACTACTACTCCCCCTATTGACATTTTTCTTTATTTCCATCACTTTTCTGCTTGATCTTATAGGGAGAAATTCTGTGCTAGTCACCCATAGCAACTAAAGGATGAACACACCATTGGAAATTGCTTCAATCTATTTTTAATCAAGTTTCTTTTACAGTTAACAAATATTCAATAACTCGTGTACATGTGAATCTGTCCCTTTGTTAAAATTTTCATGACTTTCAAACTAATACCTATAATACAACAAATTTGGATAAGAGGGCTTTCATACCCATTGCAAAGAAATAGCTGCAAGTTTTCATTGATCACTTGTTAAAACATAGGTGGTTGTTTTGACTACAAATTTTTTTTGCTAGTGACCAGTGCACTAACATCTAATGTTGTAACCCCAACATCTCAAAAAATGTTGCTAACATCTCATAGGTAATTTTTGCTAACTCAATACAAAACCTTTAGTATTCCCATCAACAGAACCTGATCAACTTGCAATGGATTGAAAGGTCAAAACAACCTAAGATGTTGGTGAACTGGGCCACTGGTGAGTTCAAACTATGTGAGGAATTTGTAGAGTTCTTCCACTGCTCCTTTCTTCTGGCTGCATTGCTGCATCACTGCAAAGCAGTCTGTCCATTACTGACCATTAAGTGCACACCACTTCCACTGATAAAAACAGACATTTCGTCAAGCAGCAGTAAATAAGAGAAGCATCAAGAATGATCCCAATTCTATTTGCTATGTAAAATATCACACAAGCTGTGAAAGTACAAAGTTCAGAAGCACTCACAGAAATGGAGAACACATTCAGGAAAAGTCCAACAACCAATACTGTGAACCGGGTTATTGGTGTCAGTTTACCTTCTGGTTCTCAGAGGCTTTTAAGAGCCCCTGACCATAAATATGTAGAATCCTCTGACAGTCACAAACTTTCGTTGTTCATTTTATTTTTCTAGAGGAACTTTCAATGAACCTTATTTAAAAATTAAATCAAAATTTGTCTCGCTTTGCTCTCTCCTCCCTCCCCCCCCCCAGTAAAACAATGAAAAATCATGCAACTCTAGCAGCTTTGTACACCACAATCCAATGCAGTCCCACTTAGAAAATTATATGTTATAGAATTTTCCTTTTTATCTTTTGTTACATTATTACATTTAAGTATGCATAGTGATCTGTTGAAATAATATACTTTGTATCTGTTTCATTAAGGTAAAATAAAGGTCAACATAAAAGAACACTAACAAGGTTGGGTATAAAGAATTATAGCGGACCTCACAGAGAGTAACCCCATAATTATCCAAAATAGTAGTAACCCATCAAGCCAAAAAAATTTGGATGTACAACCGTACAACCATTCAAGGTGCTACTTTTAACATGCGTGGTCAACTGTACTGCGGTCACCCCAATGCCACGGCTTTGTCCTGTAGTCCAGTGGTCATTGCACTGGGCTCTGAGTCAGACGACCTGGGTTCTAGTCCTGGCCAGGGCAAGGCGTTGTGCCCTTGAGACATGCAGGAAAAAAAAAATGCGAGCTCCGCTTTTAGGCTTGGCTAAATCTATATATTAAATCATAGTATACATCATCTCAAATCTTTATCCTAGTAGTTTTACTCCTCATATTTTCTATCTTGGCCCGCCATTAGCAGGGGCGTCAAGGTTAAAAAGAGTTTGGACCATGACGATAGAAAATGCAATGTGAACTGCTGAACAGCTTGAACCACCCATTTAAAGGCCTAGAAAAAGGACTGATATATATATCTACAGAACCTAGTATACACCTTCTTAACCCTTTAACTCCCAGAAGTGATTAACATGAAACTTCTCCCTATAATATCCATACAATAAGTAGCAAACAGGTAATGAGAATATTCAAACTTATCAGGTAGAAGCTGCTATCTTGATTAGCACCAAGTTCTCATAACTAATTTACAACAAAATGTTAAGCAGCTAGAGGGGAGAATTAACCATCAGATCCTGGGAGATTAAGGGTTAATAGCAGGAGCCTCGGAAGTCATACACTTGGTGACCTGACATAAGTTTGCAGAAGTTAGGCATGGCTGGACTTCTGTCATTAAGAGCTAATGATGTAATCAGAAGTATTTCTTCTTAAAAATGTAAGAAATGGCCCTAAACAGTGGTTACCAGACTTAGCCTTGTTTTCATGTCATATCAGAAATTGAATGAAAATGGTAGTTATCTCACTGCTTTAGGCAAAATTCAAGGGAAAATTTGGCTGGAACTGTCAGGATTGTACAACTTTCTCTAAGAAAATAACAGCATAGAGCCTCTATTTGGCTCAAAAATATGCGCTGATACTTGTCAGCAGACAATATCTGATCCAAGATGCAAACAGTTTTCTACAAGTGAAGCTCTGGGAAAACTGTGAGCTTCAAGAAACAGATAATGTCCAAGGACAAATACACAAGCATATTTTTATGCAAATAGAAGCTATTGTGCTTTATATCCTTTGAATATTTTCCAATGTGCATAGAAAAATGTTTGTGAACAGCTTATTCTTTGCTGTTTGGGATGTTTTCTTTTGAGTGTTTTCTAGTATGACCTTATAAACAAATGAGTATTTCCCTTCTTCTGTGACAATCATAAAATACTCTGTTATCTGAAATCAAGTTGCAAAAGAAGAATAATCATAGTGGACATAAGTTTTGAAAATTGTGGAGGTTCACTTGGGTGATATCCTTGGATATCCCCTAGTTTTAGCTAAGGGAATAGCTGGGGAATGTACAGTTATGTGATGAGTTTAGACCAATCACCTGCCCAAAAAAATATTTGATGGATCATAAAAAGGGCTATTTCATAAATTTATGCCACAGAGGACATAGCGATATGCTTATAACAGCTCTCAAAGGGTATTTTGGCATCTTAGCAGTCACATGCTGGGTTACATGAACTCAATTTGCACATACTGAGCACGACTGGGATAATGATGTAGAGATAAATTACTACATTGCAAAATATGTTTAAAACAGTTTCAGAAAATGAGAAGAGGCCAAAATCTTTGGTGATATTTTTGTAATGTTTAAATGTATTTTTGTGACATGGAAGAGGTCACGTTGTCACCGCAAGCTGAAAATAGTCGATTTCGCAAAATAGTAACTCTTCTGAAATTACTACTTTGCGAAATGAATAAAAATCCTTCTTATCAATTGACGATTACTCCAAAATCTTTTGAAAGTTATCTTTATCTTATGAGAAAATATATCTGCATTATTCCATTAGTTTCGTTAATTCTCACATAGCTTCGTTTCGTTTCGCAGAATAGAATAACCCAAGATTTCCGTCATAATAAAGTAAAATAATTGAGAGTAACTTTGCTGACTTCTTAGCATAAAGCACTTACTAAGTCTTTCGTGTAGTAACTTTGAATGGTTTGATAAGTGAAAGGCTCCACAAATACACCACTCGTTAAAAAAGGTATGTCAGATTTATCAGTACTTACGTTATTTCTACATCCACGGCTCCAATGTAACGTTGTGTATGTACATCTGACCAGAATGCCAGCCTATACCCGAAGCCTAAAGAATTCTGCTGTAAACACCTTAAGTTATAAGGTAACCGGGCAAAGGATTAAACTTAATCGGTTCTCCTTTTGCGTTTTGCGTTGTGCGCTCAAGAATTATTGGCACAGTATGCAGAGCTGCAAAACCATCGAAGAAGGCGGCATGCGATACTCCCGGCCGTATACATTCTGCTTTGTTTGCATGGTCGCCATACAGGCCATATTTGTTTCAGCTGTCCCTCCAGATCTGACAGGAATTCAGAATGATCAGATGGACAGTTTAATCAATGTATTCGTATTAGTCATTTGTCATTATCTATCTCTGATACGACAAAAATTTGTGAGCAGCAACTATCCAAGCCCGTTGTGGCCTGGAAACTACTAATTTTCTATCAGCGGTTACTAAGCTAAGTTCATCCAACATGGCGACAGGGGGGACATCTGCTCAACCAACAGAAGAAGATGCTACAGAACTACAGTTTCCAAAAGGTTTGAGCTATTCTGTTTTTCATGATTTTGCAGAGATATGATTATTTGACGCACTGATTAAGTAACACAAAAAGTATTTCATCCTGATGTCCCTCAGAAAAGAAAAATTTATCCTCTTCTTCATACATTTCACTAAGTAGGATCGCCTTTGTACGCGAGATCTCTTTGATTTCTATAATACTCAGCAGAGTGGCGGCCCCACTCACATTATAGATAAGGGCGGGAAACTGAAGCATACAATTTTTAATTTAAGTGTATCACCATTCGCTTTCTAGAATTTGAAAGTGCGGAAACATTGTTAAACTCCGAAGTGTACATGTTGTTGGAACACAGAAAGACGCAGAACGAAGGAGCAGAAGAAGAGCAAGAACTATCGGAAGTTTTCATGAAAACCCTTAACTACACACAGAAGTTTAGTCGATATAAAAACAGAGAAACCATCGCTCAAGTGAGAAGGTAACAGAATGAAATTAATTCAATGCTGATACACGTACAAAGAAACCTCAGAGAGAGAAAATGCTCAACCCTGAAATTACCAAGATCGAATTGTTATTTCTCCTTTCTCGTTTCTACTCATCTCCTTGTAAATTAGTTTCAAGAATTTGGTGTGAGATCAAGAGTTTCAACTTCTGCCTGATAAGTTTGAGTATCCTCATAACCTGTTTGCTGGATTATGTATGGATATTATATGGAGAAGTTACATTCTAATCACTTTTAAAAGTTAAAGGGTTAAAAAAATAGATCTTGTCATAACATGCTGGCTAATTCTTAAAGTAAAATATGAGAGTGTTGTGTTTGTGAATCAAAGGGCAATCTTTCCAGACATTAAGAGCAACTGATCAGTGATGCTTGACTGATAAGACTATTTCTGTGGCATATGAACAGAAACAGGAAAGATTTTCCTACTCTAGAGGTGAATAATAGAGGATATTTTAGTTTATATAATCTATTGGAGGAAAGATGCATAGATGATGTCATCATTAACCCTTTATCTCCCGAGATCTCACCAGTAATTCTCCTTACTGTCTGCCATATAGTTCTTGTGATGGTAGGTTTAAGAATTTGGTATTGCATCAACTAATAATCCCCTAATTAATTGTCTGTTTGATATTGTATTGATATTGTAAGGAGAAATTCTGTTGTGGTCACTCATGAGAGTTAAAGGGTTAACAACATCTTGCTTTTCCATCCTATAAAACATAGTGTTTCCATATTGCTACGGCTCTGTTCAGTAAAAGATCGCAGAACATGTCAAAATATAATAACATCAGTGATATTCTGTTGTACCTCATGAGCCACTTTTTTTTTTCCTTATCACATATGATGTCATCTCTGACACTTTTTTTTTCTTATCACATTTGATGTCATCTGTGATCTATCACTGAACTGATGCTCAGCAAAATAGAAACTATTTTTTTAAACAGAATAGTGGCCTCTGTAAAACAACCACCTTCTCTCATCTGCTTGTTAGTTTTACCCCAGACTGATTGTTGCTATGAAGTTCAACTTTATTTTCAGTTTCTGACAATCCAAACTTCTTGTTATAGTTTGCTGGGCAAGAAGAAACTGCACAAGTTTGAACTGGCCTGTTTGGCCAATTTATGTCCTGACACAGCAGAAGAAGCTAAGGCCTTGATTCCAAGGTGAGTGTTTACCTTTCAGACCCTAGCATCAGTATGCATGTTCTCCATACTGTTCTTTATACATTGTCTATGGAGTTGTGAAGGAGAATTTGTGTAACAGTCAAAAGTTTGTTTGGTGAGGGATCATTTTCTTTACACCTAATGTTTTTATTCTGCAGTGTTACTGCAAAGAGAAATTAGATGCAAGTCATTCCTTGGGATAAAGGTTTAATTAACCCTTTAACTTCGATAAATGACCAAGGCAGAATTTCTCCTTACAATGTCAATACATTATCAAGCAGACAAGTGAGAAGAATAAAGAGAAATATCAATCAGGGGATTATTAGTTGATCCAAACCCAAATTCTCCCAACCAAAATTGCAAAAATTGTACTGGAGACCGGAAGGAGAATTACTTATGAGATCTTGGGGGTGAAAGGGTTAAAAATCCATGTTTCACTGCATACACAGGGCGTGAAATTAATTTTTTTTTCTGATAGCCACTTGGCTCCTAAATTCATCAAAGTGGTAGCCAATTTAAAAAAAGTTGGTCGCCATTTTGAAAGACAAACAAAACCTTTTTTTTACGCTGTCATTGTTCTAGAAATTAAGTTAGGGAAAAGATCTTTAACGTGCTACAAAGGGGACACTAGGAAGGTGTTCGTAGTTCAGACGCGGATAAGTTAGAATGGGTTATCCCCCACCCCCTCTACTAGGTTTACTTCTGTCCCCATGATCTTTGTACAGTCTTCTGTTTAAATATATGGACGGTGGTACTATAGTAAAAAGTTTTGCCTGAATACATGGAATTTATCTAAATAATTTGAAAATCGCGTCTGCCGTCGGGCTGTAGGCCAAAATGATTTCGCTCGTTTTTCCTCTTTTGCTCCGTGAATATTAGAGCTACATGCAATTACTCATGATTAGTGACGCCGTAGTTTCTCCTCGACTCAACGAAAAAGTTCCAAACTAAACACAACAGCTAAGAACAGAATAAAAATTCTCCGACGAAACACAAATATAATCTACTGAATAGACCGCGATTTAGAGCTCTCGCCGTAATTTGTATCGTGTCGCGCTAGTTAAATCAACTGTCGCTTAGCAGCATCATAATTTTGAAACGGCTTGATTTAATTTGTTTAAATTCACTCAGCTGCGAGGCCTTATCTCAAAATAGGAAATCCTAAAGTTTTCGGAAAATCTATCGGTAATTTTGGAGACCGTCCTCAAAAACTGATTAACGGGAATTCCCCATAACATTAGCATAATAGTAGCAGTTGTCATGCAACTTCCACTATCTCAAACGTCAATTCTTTGGTCACGACGTGCAAAAATTGGTTTGGCTGCGAAGAAGGAAAGTCGGTTTTTGAGCGCTTTGAATGTAGTCAGTAGGCTTCTCGGAAAACTGTTTCCAGCTACCTTAAAATTGTTCAGATAACAGCGACAACAGATCACAAAATAGGTGTGTCTATGTTTATTTCATAGAAAATAGAAGGGTCTCATTTCCTTTCCATTGGAAAGTATTTTTGTTTGAAACTTTGAAAGTTGATGCTCTTTTTCTTTCACAAAATTGAAAAAACAAGTTACTCAAATCGTCCTATCTCAACCCAACCAAAAAAAAATTTTGCATGCCTACGTTTCAGAAGTGCCGGCCTTGCATTGAAATCGCGAATATGTAACCCCGCAAAATACCATCTCACCACAATCGCAAAATTAAGTACCCGCGAAATTAAGTTCCCATAATTGTAGAACTTAAGTTATGATATTTGCAAGAAAGCTGAAGTAAAAGCAATCGCGGAGAAAAAAGCTTAATAAGATTCACATTTGGACGGGATTCGAACCCGTGCCTCGCAGATGTCAGTTGGGCGTCTACCAACTAAGCTACGAGGCCACATGAAGCGAGAGAGATATCAAATTTGGCTTATTGTTGCGAGGATCACTCCTGTGGTTTTTAGTGCTTATTGTTATCCCATATCTTTTGGGGAAAAAAATTAACGGGGTACTCTACATCAATGCAAATCTCTAAAAAGTAGTACAATAGAAAACAAATGACGCTAAAAATCCGAGGTTTTATTTTTAACACGGTGATGTCTCCCATGTCTTCACTTTTGTATCTCGGTTGTCAATCGTACAAGTCAATCGAAAAAGCACACGATTTTGAAAACTAGTTGGAAAAATGAACGTTGAACGACCAAGCCGTGTTTAGAGGCGATCATACTTAGTAAATTACTTCGACTTAGGTGGAAGGGGAAGGTAAAGGAGAACGTTCAGTAACAATTTACAATTTCTTTTGTGATAACACTACTAAGGGTGCAATTTGCCTTAAAAAGCAAAATCCTTCGCCACACTCGTAATCCTCTATTGCTTCAGATTAAATCTGGCAGCACATGTGTCCATTTCAGTTTCCTGTCATAGTTTCCCATATCAGCTTCCTGAGTAGCCGAGAAAAAGATGGCGTGTGATAACTACTTGACAGCCGCTCACTTTGCCAAGAATTAAAATCGTATTTGTTTCCATAAATAAACCGTAAAATCTGGAGCAATGACCGACCGGAAGACCACCACACTTTCATTATTTCAACTTACGACATAATGCGATTTGCATCTAATCGAAAACAGTGAGAATACAAACGCAAACAATGGATAATCTCAAGGAATTACTTGCACCAAAAACATTTAACAGAGTCAGCCATGCCGCAGTTGTTGTTTGGATTCTAATCGGTGTAATCTTCCTTGGAATTTTTGCAGACGCAGAAAGCAGCGAATCCAGGTATGATTTCCGCTGTGGCGGGGCAAACAGTGAAAACATCGACCTTGTACGTGGAAGATGTTTCGAGTTATACGAGAAGCAGTATAACAAACACGATGTTGCTACCTATGGCTTCGTCACCATGAACTTTTTCCTCATTGCAACTGTCTGTGCTATTTACTCCCAAATAGCGAGCCCTACAGTCGATCGACTGTCGTCAAGCGCTCGGAACGATGATCTCGAGAGACAGTCGCCCGACCAAGAGAAAGCTGGAAAAAAGCTCTTTATCGCTTACTGCTCTCAGCTTGTCGCAAGGATTGTTTTAGGAGTTCTCTTTATGGTCCTACAAACTCAGGTTCTTTACCCTCGGGACTTTCCCTCCAGCTTTTCTTGTCATCTAACCTCTGAGGGGAATCAGCCAAGGAATTCTACTGGCGTTATGCAAAACGCCACCTTAACCTTGCACGAGTGTCATAATCAGTGAGCAACTAAGAAAAACTCTTGGATGCGCGCTGTTCTTATCGTGAACGGAATTTTTCTCTTTGGAATTCTGATGGAAACCGTCTATATTTTGCTACGTGCGTGGAAAGAAAACAGTTTCATGAAAAATTCAAACTTTCTAAAAGCTCACCTGAATCCCTTCCATGGCAGCTCACAAAATGCTACCACCGCGACCGCATTAAAACAAGATCCTCGGCAGCGAAAACAAAGAACGGAGCATGAAACGAACATCCCACATCTACCAAGCGAGCCTGAAAAACCCCGAAAACCACCGCTTCAGGAATTCATCGAGGGTACAAAGAAAATTATTAAAGAACAGACAAATAAACCTCCCCAACTCCGGTCGCCTTTTTCAAGTACTCCCGGCGAAAGACACCCAGCTAAACATTTGACTCTGGATCAGATTTACACAAAACTTGTCGTTGTTCCAGACATGGCTAATTATGACTTTACTGGAGACAGACAGCAGAAACTCGAAGTCTACGCCAGATCGGGTGAGAAAAACACAACACCTAGAGGGCCGGAGGACATTATTAACCACGAAAACAAAAAAGTGTTGATTGTTGGTCGTCCCGGAATCGGAAAGACACTTTGTTGTTCCAAAGTTCTCAGGGACTGGGCATTAAACAAAGTATTTCATAAAACGCCTGATGCTAAACTCCATTTTGATGCTACTTTCTTCTTCAAATTCAGAGCATTCAACGCTGCAGCCAACCTAAGCCTCAGGGAACTGCTCACTTTGTCAGAACATTCCCCCTCAAAACACATGGATGATGAAGTCTGGAATTACGTCCTTGAGAACCCCCAGAAAGTTCTTCTTGTTTTCGATGGAATCGATGAATTTAAACAGAACTCAAAGATCGGCGAGGAAAATTTCGATCCTAAATTCAGAAACCATGTAGACGAGAAGATGCCCATGTCTGCTCTTTACGAGAAGCTTGCGTCTGGGAAACTTCTCAACGGAGCTGCCGTTTTGACAACCACAAGACCAACGGCTTTGTCATGCATCGAACGTCTTTCTTTCGACAAAGTCTTTGAGATCCTCGGCTTCTCATCCGAACAAGTCGAAGAGCACGTAACCAAATTTGCTGAAGAGGACAAGCATGCGGGCGAAACAATGTGGCGACACATCGGCGGCAACAGGAACATTCTCTCTCTATGCTATATTCCTGCGAGTTGCTTCATCATTTGCTCAAGTCTATTTCAAATGGTGAAGTTCTATGGTTCTAAGAGTCTAAGCCTACCAACGAAATTAACAGATATTTACAAGAAAGCTGTGAAAATTTTTTACTTAGGCCACAACGAAGAATTCCGTGGCCAGAATTTCACCCGCGAAGACTTTGAATCAGACGATTTGCCCCCTGAAGTGGAAAAGAAATTCGAGAAACTGGAAAAAATGGCATTTGAAGGAATTAAAGAAGGAAGGCTAGTCTTTGGAGGAAATGAAGTACGCGGAATGGAAGACAGCGCTCTTTTTCACCGCTTACTTGACCGTGAAACTGTTGCGTTAAAACGTGAACAACAATTCTGTTTCATCCATTTAACAATGCAAGAGTTTTTCGCTGCGAGGCACCTAGCGAACATGAGTGAAACAGAATTGAGAAACTTTGTTTCAATAAACATCGAGGACGGCAAATGGCAGCTGGTTTTTCAGTTTCTAGCAGGACTAATGAACGAGAAAGAAAAACTACCGAGTGAAATCATCACAGACCTTCTTCCTGTGGAAACTGAAGAGAAAGAAAACGGGTTCAACGACAAAGAGTTGCCAGAGGATACGGAGCCAAGGAAAGTAATGCGTTGGCCGACTGAAGACAAAAAACATTTAGCAGTGACATTATTTAAATGTGTTACCGAAAGCAGTGAGATGGAGGAAATAGTTCAGAGAAAACTACAGCAAATTAACTTTATTTCGGTAAATTTTGTTCGTTGTCAACTCACACCTGTTGATTGTGCTTCATTGGCTACTGTAATTACGAATGTTCAACAAATTTCACATTTAGATTTGGCTTACAATAACTTTGGTCCATTAGGTTGTTTTGAAATTTGTAAGTTGTTAAAATGTAGTAAATCTCAACTGAGATGGTTACGCCTCGGAGGAAATCAATTGACAGACGAAGGAGCAAAGTATTTAGCTGAAGCCATCAACAACAACAACTGTCAGCTACGCACGTTAAACCTCTCAGCAAATAACATCTCACACGTTGGAGCACAGCACTTGGCTGAAGCCATCAACAACAACTGTCAGCTACGCACGTTAATCCTCTCAGCAAATAACATCTCAAACGTTGGAGCAAAGCACTTGGCTGAAGCCATCAACAACAACAACTGTCAGCTACGCACGTTAAACCTCTCATTAAATAACATCTCACACGTTGGAGCACAGCACTTGGCTGAAGCCATCAACAACAACAACTGTCAGCTACGCACGTTAGACCTCACAGCAACTAACATCTCAGACATTGGAGCACAGCACTTGGCTGAAGCCATCAACAACAACAACTGTCAGCTACGCGAGTTAAACCTCTCATTAAATAACATCTCAGACATTGGAGCACAGCACTTGGCTGACGCCATCAACAACAACAACTGTCAGCTACGCGCGTTAATCCTCCCGTTTAATAACATCTCAGACATTGGAGCACAGTACTTGGCTGAAGCCATCAACAACAACAACTGTCAGCTACGCGAGTTAAACCTCTCATTAAATAACATCTCAGACATTGGAGCACAGTACTTGGCTGAAGCCATCAACAACAACAACTGTCAGCTACGCACGTTATTCCTCCCGTACAATAACATCTCAGACATTGGAGCACAGCACTTGACTAACGCCATCAACAACAACAACTATCAGCTACGCACGTTAGACCTCTCAGCAAATAACATCTCAGACATTGCAGCACAGCACTTGGCTGAAGCCATCAAAAACAACAACTGTCAGGTACTCACGTCATTTCTTTCAGACACTGAAGTACAGCACTTGGCAGAAGCCATCAACTGCTTAAGATGTCAGCTACGCTCGTTAGATCCCTCAGAAAATAACATTTCAGACGCGTTAGCACAGAAATTGATTGAAACCTTGGACAGATTGGCTGGCCACCCCGTAAGTTAAACTT
Organism: Pocillopora damicornis; assembly: GCF_964200805.1. Lineage (NCBI taxonomy): Eukaryota > Metazoa > Cnidaria > Anthozoa > Scleractinia > Pocilloporidae > Pocillopora > Pocillopora damicornis. The sequence goes on from NC_142677.1 coordinate 3,189,128, forward strand.
CTTAGCAAATAACATCACAGAAGCTGGGAAACGATACGCAAATAGTTTAATTGACAAGAGTGTGTCTCACTACAGCCTTGTTATATAGAATCGCTTATTGACAAATAATGGATAAATCAGGAAAAAATTATTTTTTAACCACTTACGGTTCAAAATGTGAGGTAACCAGCTCAGTGACAATTACAGAAACCAAATTTGTGAAGCGCTCAGAGCAGCGAGACTATTTGAATCGGATCGAAATGAAGAAAAATGAACCAATCAACATGATTATTGAGAACAAAGGATGTCAAACAGTTTTTTTCTGTAAACGAAGCAATGACATTGAAAAGTACAAAACTTACTGCATAGAAAACAGACAAATCTCGGACCTCTCAGGAAACTTTATTATTTTATGATTGGTTTATTTCGATCCTAAATTTACTGCATGCTTCTGTATCTTTTGATCACTTATATCTGTTACAAGGAGTAGTTTTTTGTTAAGTTTAATGAAGTTCTTTTGGAGATTAAAAGTGAATCAGATGGGTAAATACAATACAGATTTTGCTTGCCAGAATTAAAAGTTTTCTTTCAGTGTTAAAATTTTTTTCAGTCAAAGCAATCCGGTTCAAGTAGTTTCATACTTTCTGCCAATTAAATTGTAACCAAATTGTAAACATGTGAACTCCTTGCTTTTTAAGACAAAATACCTTCAGTAGATAAGTGATGAGAGACTTATGTCATTTTAATTTGCCCAATTTGTAGTGGTTTCTGCAATTTTTATAAATATAAGAGTATTTTTGTACATAGGGGCAAAACTCCTAAGTTTCACAGATGAATGTTGAATAAATCATGTAAACAGATTTATCATTTGTGTTGCTGTCAATTCATACCAGACAGAGTAAAGAGCTTTAACCTGATTTTTGAAACAGAGAAAATTGGACAAAGGGAGGAGCTGGGGAAGGGGGAGGGGGGTTGAAGCCTTCCCAATATCAAACAAAAGTAGCAATAACTGAATTCAAGTCCTCTGATTTCAAAATTTCAAATTCAAAATTTTTGTCAAATTATTCATGATAAATGTTTCGTTTTTTTCCATGATGCGCATGTTTACTTTGGAGAATTTGGTTTCGGATCAACTACTACTCCCCCTATTGACATTTTTCTTTATTCCCATCACTTTTCTGCTTGATCTTATAGGGAGAAATTCTGTGCTAGTCACCCATAGCAACTAAAGGATGAACACACAATTGGAAATTGCTTCAATCTATTTTTAATCAAGTTTCTTTTACAGTTAACAAATATTCAATAACTCGTGTACATGTGAATCTGTCCCTTTGTTAAAAATTTTCATGATTTTCAAACTATACCAAACTATAATACAATAAATTTGGATAAGAGGGCTTTCATACCCATTGCAAAGAAATAGCTGCAAGTTTTCATTGATCACTTGTTAAAACATGGGTGGTTAATTTGACTACAAATTTTTTTTGCTAGTGACCAGTGCACTAACATCTAATGTTGTAACCCCAACATCTCAAAAAATGTTGCTAACATCTCATAGGTAATTTTAGCTAACTCAATACAAAACCTTTAGTATTCCCATCAACAGAACCTGATCAACTTGCAATTGATTGAAAGGTCAAAACAACCTAAGATGTTGGTGAACTGGGCCACTGGTGAGTTCAAACTATATGAGGAATTTGTAGAGTTCTTCCACTGCTCCTTTCTTCTGGCTGCATTGCTGCATCACTGCAAAGCAGTCTGTCCATTACTGACCATTAAGTGCACACCACTTCCACTGATAAAAACAGACATTTCGTCAGGCAGCAGTAAATAAGAGAAGCATCAAGAATGATCCCAATTCTATTTGCTATGTAAAATATCACACAAGCTGTGAAAGTACAAAGTTCAGAAGCACTCACAGAAATGGAGAACACATTCAGGAAAAGTCCAACAACAAATACAGTGAACCAGGTTATTGGTGTCAGTTTACCTTCTGGTTCTCAGAGGCTTTTAAGAGCCCCTGACCATAAATATGTAGAATCCTCTGACAGTCACAAACTTTCGTTGTTCATTTTATTTTTCTAGAGGAACTTTTGATTAACCTTATTTAAAAATTAAAATCAAAATTTGTCTCACTTTGCTCTCTCCTCCCTCCCCCCTAGTAAAACAATGAAAAATCATGCAACTCTAGCAGCTTTGTACACCACAATCCAATGCAGTCCCACTTAGAAAATTATATGTTATAGAATTTTCCTTTTATCTTTTGAAAATATAAATTTGTTACGTTATTACATTTAAGTATGCATAGTGATCTGTTAAAATAATATACTTTGTATCTGTTTCATTAAGGTAAAATAAAGGTCAACTTAAAAGAACACTAACAAGGTTGGGTATAAAGAATTATAGCAGAGCTCACAGAGAGTAACCCCATAATTATACAAAATAGTAGGAACCCATCAAGCCAAAAAAATTTGGATGTACGACCGTACAACCATTCAAGGTGCTACTTTTAACATGCGTGGTCAACTGTACCGCGGGCACCCCAATGCCACGGCTTTGTCCTGTAGTCCAGTGGTCATTGCACTGGGCTCTGAGTCAGACGACCTGGGTTCTAGTCCTGGCCAGGGCAAGGCGTTGTGCCCTTGAGACGTGCGGGAAAAAAAAAATGCGAGCACCGCTCTTAGGCTTGGCTAAATCTATATATTAAATCATAGTATACATCACCTCAAAGCTTTATCCTAGTAGTTTTACTCCTCATATTTTCTATCTTGGCCCGCCATTAGCAGGGGCGTCTAGGTTAAAAAGAGTTTGGACCATGACGATAGAAAATGCAATGTGAACTGCTGAACAGCTTGAACCACCCATTTAAAGGCCTAGAAAAAGGACTGGTATATATATATCTACAGAACCTAGTATACACCTTCTTAACCCTTTAACTCCCAGAAGTGATTAACATGAAACTTCTCCCAATAATATCCATACAATAAGTAGCAAACAGGTAATGAGAATATTCAAACTTATCAGGTAGAAGCTGCTATCTTGATTAGCACCAAGTTCTCATAACTAATTTACAACGAAATGTTAAGCAGCTAGAGGGGAGAATTAACCATCTGATCCTGGGAGTTTAAGGGTTAAAGCTTCATCCTTGTAGTTCAGTACCTCAATTTTTTTCTTGTAGCCCAACATAAGCACCTTGTCCAGGTCAAGGAGAATTCGAGCTATTTTAACAACAAAAATTTAGTGCGAATGAATGAATGGTAGTCACAAGAGGTCATCACCACCTTTCTTGCAGTCTGGTCATTTATTGACAGAGGAACACTTCTCAGCAATAGAAGTTGTCATAAAAAGCTTCATTTCAAAAGAACTTTACAGTTGACAAATGATTAAGCAACCTCATGATCAATGAAATAAGCTATAATATGCTGTTTATTCAGTCCCAATATGTACTGGTATTTCTCTGAGTGATTTACATCTAACTTCTCCTTACAATATCCATACACTATCCAACAAACAAGTAATGAGAATACTCAAACTTATCAGTTAGAGGTTGTTATTGTGATTTTAACACCAAATTCTTGTCACTAAATCACAAGGAAATGTGTAACAACTGGATGGGAGAATTAACAATCAGATCTTAGGAGTTTAAGGGTTAATAGCAGGAGCCTCGGAGGTCATACACTTGGTCACCTGACATAAGTTTGCAGAAGTTGGGCATGGCTGGAGTTCTGTCATTAAGAGCTAATGATGTCATCAGAAGTTTTTCTTCCTAAAAATATAAGAAATGGCCCTAAACAGTGGTTACCTGACTTAGCCGTGTTTTCATGTCATATCAGAAATTGAATGAAAATGGTAGTTATCTCATTGCTTTAGGCTAAATTCAAGGGAAAATTTGGCTGGAACTGTCAGGATTGTGCAACTTTCTCTAAGAAAATAACAGCATAGAGCCTCTATTTGGCTCAAAAATATGCGCTGATACTTGTCAGCAGACAATATCTGATCCAAGATGCAAACAGTTTTCTACAAGTGAAGCTCTGGGAAAACTGTGAGCTTCAAGAAACAGATAATGTCCAAGGACAAATACACAAGCATATTTTCATGCAAATAGAAGCTATTGTGTTTTCTTATCCTTTAAGTATTTTCCAATGTGCATAGAAAAATGTTTGCGAACAGCTTATTCTTTGCTGTTTGAGATGTTTTCTTTTGAGTGTTTTCTAGTATGACCTTATAAACAAATGAATATTTCCCTTCTTCTGTGACAATCATAAAATACTCTGTTATCTGGAATCAAGTTGCAAAAGAAGAATAACCATAGTGGACATAAGTTTTGAAAATTGTGGAGGTTCACTTGGGTGATATCCTGGGATATCCCCTAGTTTTCACTAAAGTAATAGCTGGGGAATGTACAGTGATGTGATGAGTTTAGACCAATCACCTGCCCAAAAAAATATTTGATGGATCATAAAAAGGGCTATTTCATAAATTTATGCCACAGAGGACATAGTGATATGCTTATAACAGCTCTTATAGGGTATTTTGGCATCTCAGCAGTCACATGCTAGGTTACATGAACTCAATTTGCACATACTGAGCACGACTGGGATAATGATGTAGAGATAAATTACTACATTGGTTTCGGAAAATGAGAAGAGGCCAAAATCTTTGGTGATATACTAATTTGTAATGTTTAAATGTATTTTTGTGACATGGAAGAGGTCACGTTGTCACCGCAAGCTGAAAATAGTCGATTTCGCAAAACAGTAACTCTTCTGAAATTACTACTTTGCGAAATGAATAAAAATCCTTCTTATCGATTGACGATTACTCCAAAATCTTTTGAAAGTTATCTTTATCTTATGAGAAAATATATCTGAATTATTCCATTAGTTTCGTTAATTCTCACATAGCTTCGTTTCGTTTCGCAGAATAGAATAACCCAAGATTTCCGTCATAATAAAGTAAAATAATAGAGAGTAACTTTGCTGACTTCTTAGCATAAAGCACGGTAAAATTTCCGTACAGCCCCATCCTACATTATGCATTCAGTTCTTGAACAGAAAAAACAATGACAAAAACAATACATTTCCACTGGGAAAACAGATTTGTTTTACAATAGTATGGGGCTGTGCGGAAACTTTACCTAAAGCACTTACTTAGTCTTTCGTGTAGTAACTTTGAATGGTTTGATAAGTGAAAGGCTCCACAAAGACACCACTCGTTAAAAAAGGTATGTCAGATTTATCAGTACTTACGTTATTTCTACATCCACGGCTCCAATGTAACGTTGTGTATGTACATCTGACCAGAATGCCAGCCTATACCCGAAGCCTAAATAATTCTGCTGTAAACACCTTAAGTTATAAGGTAACGGGGCAAAGGATTAAACTTAATCGGTTCTCCTTTTGCGTTTTGCGTTGTGCGCTCAAGAATTATTGGCACAGTATGCAGAGCTGCAAAACCATCGAATAAGGCGGCATGCGAGACTCCCGGCCGTATACATTCTGCTTTGTTTGCATGGTCGCCATACATGCCATATTTGTTTCAGCTGTCCCTCTAGATCTGACAGGAATTCAGAATGATCAGATGGACAATTTAATCAATGTATTCGTATTAGTCATATGTCATTATCTATCTCTGATATGGCGAAATTTGTGAGCAGTGACTATTCAAGCCCGTTGTGGCCTGGAAACTACTAATTTTCTATCAGCGGTTACTAAGCTAAGTTTATCCAACATGGCGACAGGGGGGACATCTGCTCAACCAACAGAGGAAGACGCGACAGAACTACAGTTTCCAAAAGGTTTGAGCTATTCTATTTTTCATGATTTTGCAGAGATATGATTATTTGACGCACTGATTGAGTAACACAAAAAGTATTTAGTCCTGATGTCCCCCAGAAAAGAAAAATTTATCCTCGTCTTCACATTTCACTCGGTAGAATCGCCTTTGTACGCACGAGATCTCTTTGATTTTTGTAATACTCAGCAGAGTGGCGGCCCCACTCACATTATAGATAAGAGTGACAAACTGAAGCATAAAATTTTAATTTAAGTGTATCATTATACTTAATTCCCTTTCTAGAATTTGAAAGTGCGGAAACATTGTTAAACTCCGAAGTGTACATGTTGTTGGAACACAGAAAGACGCAGAACGAAGGAGCAGAAGAAGAGCAAGAACTATCAGAAGTTTTCATGAAAACTCTTAACTACACACAGAAGTTTAGTCGATATAAAAACAGAGAAACCATCGCTCAAGTGAGAAGGTAACAGAATGAAATTAATTCAATGCTGATACACGTACAAAGAAACCTCAGAGAGAGAAAATGCTCAACCCTGAAACTACCAAGATCGAATTGTTATTTCTCCTTTCTAGTTTCTACTCATCTCCTTGTAAATTAGTTTCAAGAATTTGGTGCGAGATCAAGATTTTCAACTTCTACCTGATTAGTTTGAGTATCCTCATAACCTGTTTGCTGGAGTATGTATGGATATTATAGGGAGAAGTTACATTCTAATCACTTTTAAAAGTTAAAGGGTTGAAAAAATAGATCTTGTCATAACATGCTGGCTAATTCTTAAAGTAAAATATGAGAGTGTTGTGCTTGTGAATCAAACGGCAATCTTCCCAAACATTAAGAGCAACTGATCAGTGATGCTTGACTGATAAGACTATTTCTGTAAAATATGAACAGAAACAGGAAAGATTTTCCTACTCTAGAGGTGAATAATAAAGGATATTTTAGTTTATATAATCTATTGGAGGAAAGATGCATAGATGATGTCATCACTAACCTTTTATCTCTCGAGATCTCACCAGTAATTCTCCTTACTGTCTGCCATATAGTTCTTGTGATGTTAGTTTCAAGAATTTGGTATTGCATCAACTAATAATCCCCTAATTAATATTTTTCTTTATTTTTCTCACTTTTCTGTTTGATATTGTATTGATATTGTAAGGAGAAATTATGTTTTGGTCACTCATGAGAGTTAAAGGGTTAACAACATCTTGCTTTTCCATCTTATAAAACATAGTGTTTCCATATTGCTACGGCTCTGTTCAGTAAAAGATCACAGAACATGTCAAAATATAATAACATCAGTGATATTCTGTTGTACCTCATGTGCCACTTTTTTTTTTCCTTATCACATATGATGTCATCTGTGACACTTTTTTTTTCTTATCACATATGATGTCATCTGTGACACTTTTTTTTTCTTATCACATTTGATGTCATCTGTGACACTTTTTTTTTCTTATCAAATTTGATGTCATCTGTGATCTATCACTGAACAGATGCTCAGCAAAATAGAAACTATTTTTTTAAACAGAATAGTGGCCTCTGTAAAACAACCACCTTCTCTCATCTGCTTGTTAGTTTTACCTCAGACTGATTGTCACCATGAAATTCAACTTTATTTTCAGTTTCTGACAATCCAAACCTCTTGTTATAGTTTGCTGGGCAAGAAGAAACTGCACAAGTTTGAACTGGCCTGTTTGGCCAATTTATGTCCTGACACAGCAGAAGAAGCAAAGGCCTTGATTCCAAGGTGAGTGTTTACCTTTCAGACCCTAGCATCAGTATGCATGTTCTCCATACTGTTCTTTATACGTTGTCTATGGAGTTGCCAAGGAGAATTTGTGTAACAGTCAAAAGTTTGTTTGGTGAGGGATCATTTTCTTTGCACCTAATGTTTTTATTCTGCAGTGTTATTGCAAAGAGAAATTAGATTCAAGTCATTCCTTGGGATAAAGGTTTAATTAACCCTTTAACTTCCATCAATGACCAAGGCAGAATTTCTCCTTACAATATCAATACATTATCAAGCAGAAAAGTGAGAAGAATAAAGAGAAATATCAATCAGGGGATTATTAGTTGATCCAAACCCAAATTCTCCCTACAAACATCGCAAAAATTGTACTGGAGACAGGAAGGAGAATTACTTATGAGATCTTGGGGGTGAAAGGGTTAAAAATCCATGTTTCACTGCATACACATTTCTCGCATTTTTCCCTACCCCTAAAGGGCTTGGAAAAATACTATGCAACTGGTAAGATATCCTTCCTCCTCCCCTCCCCCGTATTGTTTGTTGAACGGTCAAATACAGTGTATCAAAACCCATTTCCTATGTTGATAAGCACTTGCTCAATTTGTTACAGAAAGCTTTATTATCTAGACTCTTTTTTTCAGTTTGGAGGGGAGGTTTGATGATGATGACCTACAGCAACTACTGGATGACATTCAGACTCATAGAAGTTTCCAGTACTAGCCAGATGTATGACAGCTTGAGATATTTAAAACCAAGCCACACCTATGATATCTCCTTCTGTTAGCAAGAAAACACTAAAACATGACTTGAAAAAAGTCATCAAGTTGACTTGTTATCCAAGCGATGCAAGTCCTACTTTGGATGTCAGAAGACAGTCCCAACATTTGATGTTTTATTTGTTATAAATTAAGGAAGTCTATATTTTGTAGATCAGACATGGGTGTGAAGTCCTTACAACTTACTTTATTGATGTTGCTCTAAACCATAAGAAAGCAGACAGAGAGAAATTGTTTCATTTGAGTTATGCGCACTCACACTCACAATCAGATCATCTCTTCTGAGGTACAACAAAGTGCAAGTTTGTAACTTACAGTAAGAATTATAATTTTTTTATTCTTGCTGAGTCATATTACTCTAAGGGTAATATATTGTTATCAGCTGAGGGCTAACACTTGAAACAGTAGCTTTCAAACTCTTTACGGTGGCCAATTAACATTATCAACTCAGTCGATAATACTAAACTACCCTGTTATACTCTCTCACCCACGCAGCTCCACAGTTTCCCCCTTTATTCATATTACTCTCACCTACTACCACCCTTGTTATTACTAAATTGGTGTTAACTGGTGTTAGTCACTGTCATTCATTTATTGCTAATAAAATAATCCTGGGTTTATTCATAACAGGAAGGCCAAAAGAGGACCAGGAATTTAGATATTGTTTTTTGACATCTTAATGAAAGAATTGAAAGGATAAAATTATTAAACTGGAAATGACAGCAGATTTGTAAATGTTGAGAGAAAGCTTGAAAACTTGAAACCTGAATGCATGGAAAACAGATGAAAAAAGTTGACCTTGACAGCTTTTTGAAGCCATAGGTTTTCCATGGCATCAAAAGTGGAGTTCTACAGAGTCGCATTGTGGTGAAAGATTCTTAAAAATTCTGCTAAATGAATCACAAACATGTTATCACCCGAAGAAGTGTGTTTTATTGTCACAAGTCGAAGGAATAGCCCCTTTGCTAAACACGTGTTCTGTCTTATATTCTTCCAATTTACATCCGCGAAACTTTTTGGCGCGCACGAGGACTGGGTATGGGTATTTTCTACTTATCGTTCAGAGCACTGTTGGCCGACATGATAGCACCTTCAGAGTACCCCCGATAGGGATGATACGCGCTACCAATAACGTAGATCTCTCTTGCAATGGGTCTCCTTGCTCATTGGGTGACTTGCTTTATGGAAACGCGGCTTCCAGGTTTCTGTAAGTACCTGGAATGAAAGAAAGCGTATTCAGGATGGTCTGGGAGACTTGTTTTTATGACAGAACTGGGGTCGAAGTAGAAATTTTCTTTTTTAACCCAGAGTAAGATTTCACTAGTATGGAGTAGTTCTCTTATAAGAACTACTCCACTGACCTCACCTTGTGATTGGTCGAAAAAAATACTTACGTCACACATTCACGACCAACGGCGACCTGATCAATAACATTTTCCCGCCTCAGGAAGTTCACTTATTACTACATTAAGTCTCATTCGCTCTTTCCATTATTTTCCTTAGCTCTGATTGGTCTTTTGTCTGTTTTCACGACACTCAATCAACAGATAGGTAGTCTGAGGAAATGAAGAAGAAGAAAAATAGGAGAATTCAAACAGAGAATAACACTTGGGGCTACTTCGGTCCTCGGTAGAAATGTTGGCGATTCCCCAAGTCATCGGTTCTTGATTGTTGTCATTTCAAAAGGCAAAGAAAATCCCATATCACTTTCCTCACACACTTCAAATGCATGACAGGATTGCTGATTAATTGTTAATTTAAAGCACTACGCTTTTTATAATGATTACAACATTTGGCATTCAGGGAAAATTCTCTTACCATGCACCTTCGTTCCAATACTGATACACTGTGCTCGGAGGTTTGGGGATTTTTCTGTTAAACTTGTGTTCCAAGACGCGGTGAATTTCTAGGTCCATGACGTCTTTTGGTAATTTGATGATCTCACCCCATTTTTCGCCACAAACACCGTCTTTGTATACTACGTGAAGAACTGCCTCGCCATTTCGACCGCTCCTGCTGGTAATAAACGACTAAATTATTGGAAACATGAAAATTGTTAAACTCGGTATTAAAATTAATAAGTAAAAAATAGCTTTTTTCGCTTTGTCACAAGGCTGTAACCCACGAGGAATCGAACCCCAGACCTTTTGACTAAAGAAAAAATAGATATGTCATGTCGCTTTAGAAACGAAATTATTCTAGGCCGATAGAAGGAAGGGAAGTTTGCAGTTTAATGAAAACCGCTCTAATTACAGATTATTTTACGTTATTTATACGAATCGTAGTCGTAAAATTTAGGAAGCTGAATATTTTTCTTTTTCCCATATATTGATGAGAATTTACAGCTTTATCTCGTCGACAAGCTTTACCTATGTGGTAACGTTCATCCAAGACAATCACTGTTGGATAAAAATCTCTCCATAGGATACAACTTGTCAGATGTTTCGGGACAGATGTTTCCTCTGCTGGCACGAGACAACGTCCTACTCATCGCATAATTTTTTTTCTCTCCTTCTTACAGGCTCTTTTTCTAAATCCTCTGTCTCAACTTTAAGAAAAAGCCAAAAAGTAATAGGAAAGAAATGGGATTCATCAATATGGCAGAAGATCTAAATGTCGTAAAACTTCCTAATTTTCCATAGAAATTTTGTTAGTAAATTTTGTCGTTTATTTCTTGCCCAGATCTTTACTTCATAGATAAACGCGACATCGAAAACCTTTCAACCTAGTCATAATTTTATCGATAAGATTTTTAAAATTGACTAATTTTTCGTTTACGTGCTTTTCAACTGGGCGTTGGTGGTATAGTGGTTAGCATAGCTGCCTTCCAAGCAGTTGACCCGGGTTCGATTCCCGGTCAACGCACTTGCTCTTTTACTTTTTGTTATATCATTTCTTTCTTGTCTCTCACGCGTTGTCGACATCTATTGATGAATCAAAGTTCTATCAAGGCTAGACAGTTATCTCGACATTCTAACTCTTACTAAGCAAATTTTAGCGAACATTTCTGTTATAAAGGCTTTAACTACTCGTTTCAGTAGTGTTCTTAGCTGCGAGGATCCCTTAATTTCATCTTTCCACCGCAGTGCAAATATGTGAATTTTCATATATCTAAAATCTTCATTCACTTGGATGTTTATTTGGACCCAATTCATTGACCAGCTCCCAGTTGGCTTGTTAGCTCAATTGGTAGAGCGCTGCACCGGTATCGCAGAGGTCATGGGTTCAAATCCCGTACGGGCCTGAATTTTTTTCAGGTCCTATTTACAACCACTCGTTTCAGTAGTGTTCTTAGCTGCGAGGATCCCTTAATTTCATGAATCCTCTATTTTTACAACTTATCAAGTTGTATCTAAGTTTTTCTTCATATTCTTCTGTGAGTGTTAATTAATATGAACAAAAAAGAGATGCTGAAAATCATTGTATCATCTCCGATAAAGGTCATCTCGCAAATGTTACCATTAGCTGGAGAGCTATTAGATATTCTAGCTCAAAAATTCACGGTATACTCTTCCATCGAAAATATCACTTTCAAATTCCTGAAACATATTTAGCCAAATTTGTAGTACCTTTCAAAGATATAAAGCCGATGAAGCCCAAAATTAAACTGAGGCACACTCTCTCCAATTTTAGTCAACACAGTAAAGTAGCTGGTTGTTTCTGCCTCGGAGCAATGCCTAATATTTTTCAACACACATGTAACAGCTGAGCATTCAGAAAGATTTACTTTGACATTTGCCTTTGGCCAAGAATCAAATTATGTTTGTTGTGAAGACATTCCATGATAGTTACATGACATTTTTTTTTTACGATCATGGAGCCGTAAAATAAACGAAGAGCCAAGACTTGGAGAATGTTTAAACAGATGTTTAAACAAAACAAAGGAAACTTCGTATATCTACCAGATTGTACTTCTGTTAAATTTTTTCTGCTTGCTACGCGAGAACCAAAGGTCAGCTCTCTCTTCTAACTCCCAAGATCTGATTGTTAATTCTCCCCTCCAGCTGCTAATCATTTCTTAATAAATAAGTTAAGAGAATTTGGTTTTACATCAAGATAAAGAATTCTACCTGTTTAGTTTGAGTATTCTCATCACATGTTTGCTGAACTATGTATGGTTATTTAATGGAGAGATTTCATGTTAATCACTTCTGGGGAAAGAGAAAAGTCGCACTGTGCGCATTCTCCTATTTCACACATTTAAAACTAAGAATTTGATCTTCTTGTTGTTCGACTCATGCATACGTACAACAAATTACGATCAACTATTCCAAGCAACAAGTTCCTTTCGATTCTTCGTGTCTTCTTCCTACACTCTTCCTCTTTCCTCTCATTCGAGAGTCCAGTCCAATTTTTATAATTACTCAGTCGAGTCGACGAAATAGCGGCGTTTTGTTTTTATCAATAACGATGTTCATTACTGGCTTTTTCTTCGAACTTGATTTTCTATCAAAAAATATTTTCGTCGGCGAAAAAAAAATTAAATCCCACGTGGCAATTTAAACTTGGAATATATATATAAATTGGCACATCAAAAAGCGTGCTTGCGTTGGTGGTATAGTGGTTAGCATAGCTGCCTTCCAAGCAGTTGACCCGGGTTCGATTCCCGGCCAACGCAAATCTCTTATTAACTTTTTTTTTCTTTTTCGTTGTAAAGCCGAAATGTTCCCGAGTTGTACTTCGCTAATTAGAAAGTTAAAAAATTGTCCAAAAGCTTTGACTGTAACAATATTTTCCCTACTATATTAATCGGGAAAGGCATCGGTGACACAGGTAAAGGCATCAGGAAGAATGATATTTACGTTTTGTAATTGTTATGTAACGAGAAATAAAGTATTTTGACTTCCAGTTGTTCAAGGCATTAATCATAATTGGCTTGCTTTTCACTCGAGTTTTGCGATCTAGACTGTTTTTTTCCGGAAAAATGAAAAGCCAAGCAACTCTAAAAAAATGTAGTTCTCGATTTTTATATTTTTGAGTAAGTTTGTATCCACCCATTGTTTATTAACCCTTTGTATACCAAGGGGGGTGGTATTTATTTGTCACAAAAATGAGTACATTATACAAGAATGCTTGTCAAGCCTGCTCTTTACAACAAAACCCTATAAAACTATATATATTTGGGAAGTGCATTAAAAATTTACTTTCACAACAATTATAGAAATTGACACATGTCAAAATTGTGACGTCACAATAAGCATAATTTGCATAATTATGCAAGTTTCTAAAGGAACTTTGAAATCACCAGCTCTAAACAAACAATTCCAACTTTTGGTTTCTTACTTGAAATTCTAATCACCTTTTAACACAATTTCAAAAGGTAAGAAATATTAATTAGGGCAATAACCCTCCTTTTAGAGAATTTAAGACAGATTAATAATTGCCTTTCATAAAGTAAAAATTGAGTAAAATATAAATGAAATAAGAAATATTCAAAAGATGCAAACAGTTTCTTTATCGGTTATATAGCCAATAGTTATGTACCACACTTGCACAAAACTATGCTCTCACATTAACCAAGAGTTAATTTCTTAATGATCTTCTTCTTCCTCTTTGATATGGCCTCCCTCTTCCTTCTTTTAGCCGACGGGGACCATTTCGACTTTCATCATCATAGTAAAAGTCTCGCAACGTGTGGTACCTTTGAAAACAAGGCTCAGGGCACATTCTAACACCACAAATTGCACAGCTGTATATTGTTTTCACTTTCTGGATATGGACCTTGCAAGTTAGTCTTGTTTCATTGCTCACAAGGTAATGGAAATGATCCCGGTTGAATCTTATGTCAGGGATAGCAACAGGAGTTTCCACAAATCCCGTGTCTCTTCGAAAGCACTTGCCTTGAACTAATGTGCTGACCAGCTCCTTTCTGAACTGCAGTGCTCTTAGACTGAAATGATTCTGGGATTTGGTGTGGAGAATGTGTGCATTTGATACACACACCTCTATCAAATAAAAAAACACTTTGTAATACCAGACTGACCCCTTCATAAGTCTGGCATATGCGACAGTTCGCTGGTCAGACACATCTACACCACCCATATAGGTGTTGTAGAGGTCAATAACACCTGGTCTAGAAAATTGCTTCTTCTCCCACTTCCCATTTACTTTTACTGACCGCTGAACTGGGCTCGAGTCCATTGTACTGGTGGGAAGGGTAGCTAACACACTAACTGGCTTCCTGTCACGCCATGTCACGCAAGTCAAATTTCCCTTTTGCCTGTACAAACACTCTCCTCTTTTAAGATCTTTCACTGCTTTTTCCTTCACACCACAAATCTCTCTTGGTAAGGCTACCCTGTTGGCCCGAACTGTGCCACATGCAAGGGTTTTTCTTTCTTCTAACTCTTCAAACAAAGCAACAGAAGTATAATAATTGTCCATGAAGGCATAAAATCCCTTATCTAGATAAGGTTGCAACACAGACATAACTGCCTTCCTTCCTAAGTCTTTCTGAACTTCATTATTCTCCTTGCCAGTATAAATCTTGCTGTTCAACACATAGCCACTGGTGGATTCTGCAAGTGTGAAAGCCTTTATTCCAAATCTTCCTGGCTTTATAGGGATAAACTGTCTGAAATGCACTTTGCCTTTGAACTTAATTAAAGTCTCATCTATGGCAAGTTGCCGCTCAGGGGTGTACACTTCCTGAAACCTTGCTATGACCAAATCTAGGAAAGGCTGGATTTTGTACAGCTTATTGTAGTCTGCGGAGTCGCGTGGGGGAGCAAGGGTGTTGTCAGCAAAGTGCAGATACCGCAAAATTTGTAGGAATCGAGTTCGGGACATCACGGATGGGAAGAAAGGAGAACTTAGGACAGGATCAGTACTCCAGTAAGAACTAAGGTTCGGTTTAGTAACCAGCCCCATATTTAGGTACAGACTAATCCAGGCCTTCATTTCACTTTCTGTGACTGGATACCAAACAGAGCTTTCTGTTGGCCCTCTCTTCTGTTCTGCATATAAATTAGTCTGACTAACTAACAACTGCCATACCTCTTGTGTGAAAAACAGCTCCAAAAAATCCAAACACGATTTCAGATTTCTTGTAGTGACATTTATTTCAGGTTCTTCACTAAACTCAATATCTACTCTGCGTCCAATTTCTCTAGACCAATCTTCCTCATCCAATTCCACTTCGTTGTCAGTGTGATCTTCCTCTTCCAACTCTTCGCTAGAATCGTCAGAGCTTGATTCCGATGCACCAGAGTAAAATTCCTCATCAGAGGCTCGATGCTCGATGAAATTCGCTAAAGGCAAGTCTTCTTCGTCGATAAATTGAATTTCAACATTGTTTTGATCGTCGAAATGTAGTTCAGCATCACCTTCAAGAGCCGCCATTTTTAAATCTCCCCGTTCAAAACGTCCAAATCACAAAAAGCCTCAAAATTCGCCCAAAAACAAGCTCGATGGAAGAAATCCTCGAAAAAACTAATTAACGACTTTATGTAATTTACATTGAAATGTAGTATTAGTTTCCAGCCCCTCAAAGTGCTCTTTTCAGGCCGCCCGAATGGGGTATGTATTTAAGTGGCCATATATGGCCACTTGGTACGCAAAGGGTTAAAGCAGTAAAAGATATGTGTACTGTTAACACATTTAAAAAATTGCTTAACTTTTTATTTAGCGAAGTTTACTGTTAACAGAGAAAGATGTCAGTTTGGTCTTGTCACGAGCGTGAGACAAAGAGAAAATTCTGAGTCCACACGGAGGAATCGAACCTCAGACCCACGGAATCCACGCTCCAATGCTCTACACTGAGCCACAGAGACTCTACGGTGAGCGAGGTCTCATTTGCTGCGAAGTTCTTATGAAACGCGTCCGGCATACTGCTAGGATCGTCAATATCGATCGCGTCATGTTTGTAAATAGCATAAGAGAGAAGGTAAGGTTTTGAGCTCGGTAATATGGGGCGCCAAACCGGTCAATATTCCCTCTTTATTGTTTTTTTAGAGGGCACGGTAACGAATCTTGCAATCTGATTGGTTCTTTACCCGGTCAGTATTTTCCTATCTCTGCCCACCGGCCACGGTAACGCTTTCGTGAGTCGCCGATTACATCCCAACTTTCGTTGTCATTTTTCATAAATATACCTCGTTTTCCGGCTGGGCAGTATTTTTAAGCAAACACGTCGGTCACTACCTCAAGCCAATAAATAACTTATGAATCCTCTCTTTTCTCTCTATCAAATCACTTTGGTTGACAGAAAAATATTGGTTTCAGAATGAATTTGTATAAACAATAGTGTCATTACGTTGGTTGACAAGCGGCCTAAAAACCGTCTGCAATTAATTTTAATCGTTCACAAAAAGTACCCAGAAAGTTGAAACGTGAGGTATTTGGTTACAGTTAAACTGAACGATGGAACTTTCATTCATTTAATATCTGAATTTTCTCGAGCAATTTGTTCATAGTGAAAGAGCGAGCGAAGTTTTAATTTAAGTTCTACAACAAATATACGCTCCTGGTGAGTCTTTCCAATTCCGTTCAATTTGGACATTTGTACCTTAAATTGCACAACAGAAATTGAAGGAATTTTTTGAGAAAAGGCCGCATTACATTCCCTTGTGTCTCGTTGGAGTGTGCCGTTCGAATTTAGTTTTTGTGAAGGAAAGATCAGAGTTAAACACGCCATTACAGCAAACAAACGAGCAAACTCTCACGACTTCAAAATAAAAAAATTGAATTTACTCACAATTACTTTCCTCGCCGTTTCCTTAATGAACAGAGGTAAATCTTCGTACATGAATGAATGGTCGATGAGAGTGAATAATACTTTCCGTTAGATCATTAACTGATTTTGAAGAAAACATTGTTGTGACAGTCCTTGCCAAACTAGTTCTGTTGGTTTTCAAATGTTCCCACGATTTTTTTTTCTTGCGCGCTCTCTAATTGACAGGTGTCAGATTGTGACAGATACTTGTAAAAATAATGTTTCAAAGTTTGTTTGGAAGCCTTTTAAATCACCTTTATCGTTACGGAAATGAAAATGTTTCGCTGAGGCATCTCTCTTAAATTTGCATCACCTTTATTTTAACTACCATTTACTCACTCAAAAATTGTTCAGTTTATGGAAGATCTTGCCGTATTTACGTCCATAAATCATTAGGGTTCTTTCGGAAAGAATTTCGTCAAGTTTAAAAACAATAAATATGTTATTTACCGGCTAAGGGTCGGTCCGTATGGTGAAAAACTGTGACCTCGGTCTTGAAAATGCTGCCCTCGGCCTACGGCCTCGGGCAGTATTTTCAAGACCTCGGTCACAGTTTTTCACCATACGGACCTCCCAGCCGGCAAATAACATATATGTATTTCTGTGACCCAGTTTACTTTTTACCTGTTCAATTCGACTTTTTATAAAGTCAACTTTTTACTTTTTATATGTTAAACTCGAGTTTTTATGTGGTTAACTTTTTACCTTTATTAAGATCAATTTTTGCTTTTTATATGGTCAACTCGACTTCTCATATGGTCAACTTTTACTTTTTTTATGGTCAAGTCGACTTTTTATGTGGTCAACTTTTCACTTTTTTATCGGTTAGTGTAAAACGCAGACTGCAGACTGGGGATAAAGTGCAGACTGAAGTCAAAATGCGGACTGAAAGCTGCAGACTGGAAGTAAAAATGCAGACTCGGTTCTAGAACAACCTGCTTCCCCGTAAAAATTTTTTAGGAGTGAGCTGGGATCGAGGCCGCTTCGTTCTACACTCGTTACAAGACGAAAAACATATTTCTGTATTTAATTATTAAGCTGAAAACATATTGTTGACATTTTGGGATTCATAGCACGATTATTTACTGATTTGTTATTAAAGCTATCCACCGCTGACCACTCCTATTTCGGACATCTTTTTTAGCCTACGTGTAGCCGCACCCTCCCCCACCAAAGGTGATACGGAGGCCTCCATTTCACCTTTGTGGGGGAAGGTGCGGTTACATGTACGCTAAAATTTTTTCATCCCTGGCTCGTCGCCCCCAATTGAAAATCAGCAAATTTTGCGTGACGTCATAGTGACTGCCTTCAGCCAATGATTATTTAAGACGCCTCCTCTCCCTTGTTTTCACCCTCTTCCGCTTTCACTTCGCATGACTGGCTCGTGAAATTGTGAAGAATGGCGAAAAAATTGTCCAACAATGATCCAGAATCATTGGAGGCTGCCTTTGTAAGGTGGGTTTCAGAAAAACGCCAAAATCGCTTGTCTATCCTAATCACTGGCAAGACCGGAGTCGGTAAATCTCGTCTTGTAAACGCTCTTGTTGGAGAGCGGGTTGCAAAAGAAGGCCGATCCAAAAGCGCTTGCACCGACACCGTTACTTCGTACCGCGCTAAAATCAATGGTGTTGACGTAGTTGTGTGGGATTCACCAGGTCTACAAGATGGAACGTGCAATGAAAGACTGTATCTCCAGGACATGGAGAGCAAGTTAAGTCAGGGGTTCGATGTTATGATTTACTGCATTAGTATGACCGATACTCGGTTTTATGAAGCGGATAAAAGTGCAATCCGTACCCTAACAAAGGAGTTTGGGAGTAAACTATGGAAGAATGGTGTGGTGGCTTTAACCTTTGCTAACTTGAAGACCAAAGATCCGGATGAAGAGGATGACCTTGCTTACTACTTGGGAGAGAGGTACTTCTGGGAAAAAGCAATCGATGAATTCCTAGCCAACCTTAACGTTGATTTACTAGTGCGCCAACAGATTCCAATTGTCCCAACGGGAAATTATAAACAACTTCGCCTCCACGAATGTGAGAACTGGCTCTCGGATCTGTGGATAAAATGCTTTAATGTCATGAGTATTTCGTCAGGGTTAGCATTCTTCAAAATTAACGAGAGCCGTTTGAAATATCCAGACAGTTCTCCAGCCACCACAAGCACGGCCGCCGCAGCCCGCTCTTCTGAAGATGACGAAAATCAAATGCCGATGCCTGAGGATGAAAATCAATCAGCTTACAACCCTGATCATGAGGATATCCCTAGAGAGATTCCTCTTAATCAAAAGCAAGAAGATGGGCTGTTGAGCAGGCTATGGAAGGCTTTCTCGGACGTCTACAAAGCAGCAAAAAACGTTGGTCATCGCGCATTACGATTTTTTACCAAACGAGGCAAGTCAAATGTAAACTAGCAAACGATTATGAACGAATTTTTACACGCGAAACCAATATGTTTTGCTCAGAGAATTAGAAGCTTTTCTCACTTTTACATGTGCTTAGAGAATTAAAACTGATCCTTTCCTTTAGTGTCAACATTTATCGCCTGGAGGCAGTCGATTGCACGAATTTTGAAAGGCAAACGACTGCTAATAAGGACCTTGAGCAAACGGCGAACCTAGCAGAACAAGAGATCTAATGGGCAGAACAATAGCCCAGCATGTGCGTGTATATCTTTGTCCATTTCTCAGCTTTCCTCTACAAAACAACGTTAAATCACCAAAATTTGCGTTGTCTGAGAACGGAAACCCCGACGGAAAATTACTGGAACTCAATGTTTCTTACAGAAACTTTACTGAAGTTGAGGTGTAGCTCCGTAACGTTAAACACATCTAGCCATTCGCGAGATTCTGGTTTAAATTTTCAATTCAATTTTTTTAATGGACCTATTCCACAGCGTTGCCTTCCTGACTGCTCAAGTTCCCAAATGTATGTTGACACGGCTCGTGTTGCACATCAAATCGTAAACGATTCATTAGATTCGATTAGACTCAATTGTCAATTCCCTTTTGCGAAGAGTCACTCGATGGTTTAATAGCGTTGATTATTCAGATGTTCATCCGTTGGTTAAAGAAATCTTATTTGAGTTATTTTCTACCTCTTCAGTTGCAAATAAAGCTCTGTCATGTAAATTAATTATGCAATGTCATATATGCACTGTTACATTTATACCAGCAAACTTCGAAATCGATCAATTACTCTCTCGGACTTCGTGAAAAACTAAGTAATGAATATAATGTAGAACAGACGGGATAAAGTTTATCTTCCGTTCGTCTAGTAACTGTTCCTTCAAATTTATATTTTGTGTTAAATTTCTAATTACGATATTCTCCTCCTCCATAACAACATTGTAATTTCGTTCTGAGAACCGCTCTGGAATGTTCTGCTTTTGTAATGTTATTAGTCGCCAAATGATATTAATCAATTAAAAAATAACATTATTTGGAGACCAAACGAAAGGCATTAAAAAGAATGATATTTACGTTTAGTGACTTGTTATGTGACGAAAAAAAAAGTACCTTGACTTCCGGTTGTTCAAGGCGTTAATCACAGTTTGCTTGCTTTCACTTGAATTTTGCGATTTAGACCGCTTTTTCCAGAAAAATGAAAAGCGAAGCAACAGTTTATTTCTCGGTTTTTATATTTTTTGAGGCTTTGATACGTTTGTATCCACCCGTTGCTTGTTACAGAATTAAAAAAATATGTGTACAGTCAACACTTTTAGAGAGTTGCTTAACTTTTTATTTAGCAAAGTATACTGTTTTTCGTCATGTCACGAGCGTGAGACAAAGAGAAAATTCTGAGTCCCCATGAGGAATCGAACCTCAGACCTTCAAATTCCGCGCTCTGATGCTCTACCACTGAGCCACAGAGACTCTACAATGAGCGAGGTCTATTATGAAGTTCATATAACACGCGTTCTGCATACTGCTAGGATCAGCAAGATCGATCGCGTCATGTTTGTAAATAGAATAAGAGACAAGGTAAGGTTTTTGAGCTCGGCAAAGAAATAGAGAAAGATTTAGCCTTCGTCCCATGCTTGGGAAAAGACGAAAAATATATTTCTAAATTTCTTTACTGACCTCAAAACTTAACCTCTCTCATTCTACATACTGTTGACATTTCGGGATTTATAACACGATTATTTACGTACTGAAACAACAAATTATTTGTTTCAACATGCGGTGTTTAAGCCAAGGTGCATCATGTATGGTGAATTATTATATGTAAAGTGTAAGATATTACAGTGGAACCCGGTTAATACGGACACCAAGCTAAGGGGACATGCCATAATGTCCGTATTATACGGATGTCCGTATTAAGCGGGCTCTCAGAGAAAACATGTTTTATCGATATAAAGACGAAACCAGACAGTTTTACGAGAAAAACGTTGTTTAATTCCTCAACGGTAACAGTAACAAGTTCATTTAAAGGAACCTCACGATCATCACGTAGTACAAGAGTCAAACACCGGAAGAAAGGCAGTCTGTTCAAAATCAAATATGTCACGCTATTTTGTTTCTATTTTTCTAGTGATAAAATTTTATTAACCCGTAGAAATCTGTCATTATCTGAACAACGAACAATGTCTACAATTATCACATAATTGTGATAGTGAAAATAGACAGTGTGCAGATAACCAGTGTCCGTAAAGCGGGGTTGGCAATATATGAGAGTTTGTGACTTGGGACACAGAAAAGTGTCCGTCGTCCGTTTTAACCGGTGTCCGTATGAAGCAGGTTTATTTTAGAGAAAGTATGTGAGCTTTTTGTCGGGACAAACGAAACTGTCCGTTATAAGCAGGTGTCCGTATTAAGCGGGTGTCCGTAGAGCGGGGTTCCACTGTGTATGAATGGGATACAAGAATTTTTTATTCATGACCAATTTACCTATTAAAGCTATTTCATCGCTGACCACTCGTATCTCGAATGATTAGGATAGACAAGCGAATCTGGCGTATTTCTGAAACCCATTCTAAAAAGGCAGCCCTCAGTGATACTAAATCATTGTTGGACAATTTTTGGCCATTCTTCACAATTTCACGCGACACCACCGGATCAGTCAGGCGAAATGAATGCAAAAGAGGGTGAGAACAGGAAGGAGTAGGCGTTTGATAGGTTAAGCAAACCACGACAACAGCAACAAGGACGTGGCAGAGGATCTAATGAGCAGAACAATTGCTCAGCACGTGCGTTTTAAAACTGTGTACATTTTTTAGCCGTCCTCTGCAAAATTACAACGTGAAATCGTCCCAATTTACAGAGGTGTTTGGGAGAAAACTATGTGAAAATGGTGTGGTGGCTTTAACCTTTGCTAACTGGAAGACCAAAGATCCAGATGAAGAGAATAACCTAACTTACTACTTGAATGAGAAGGAGCTCTGGGAAAAAGAAATCGATAAATTCCTAGCCAGTCTTAAGGTTGATTTACAAGTGCGCCAACAGATTCCAATTGTTCCGAAAATTATAGATAACTTCGCCTCCCCAGCTGTGAGAACTGACTCTCGGAGCTGTGGATAAAATGCTTCAATGTCATGAGTATTTCGTCAGAGTTAGCATTCTTCAAAATTAACAACAGCCGTTTTAAATTTCTAGACAGTTCCCCAGCCACCGCAAGCATGACCGCCGCTGCCCGCTCCTCTTACAACCTTGATGCTCACGAGGATATCCCAGGAGAGATTCCTCTTAATCAAGAGCAGGAAGATGGGCTGTTGAACAGGCTATGGAAGGCTTTCTCGGACGTCTATAAAGCAGCTAAAACCTTTGATAATCGCATATTACGATTTTCTACCAGACGAGGCAATTCAAATGTAAACTAGCAAACCGGATGGTGAACGAGTTTTCACACGGAAACCAATATGTTTTGCTCAAAGAACTAGAAGTTTTTCTCACTTTTATATGTGCTTAGAGAATTAAAACTAATCCTTTCCTGTAGCGTCAATATATATGGCCTGGGGGTAGTCAATTCCACGAATTTTGAAAAGCACACGACAGATGTATCTATCCGCTAATAAGGACCTTGAGCAAACGGCGGACTCAGCAAATGATCTAATGGACAGAAAAATAGCTCACCTTTCCAGTAACCTTCCTCCCATTCCAGGCTACAGCATGCTCTGTTAGAAGGTCACATCGACCTAATCAAGTTTACTTCAATTCAGGTTATGGAAAATTGAATGTACAACACCACATCAATGTGTTATGGTTAATTTCTTAAAGTTTAAATCTGCACTTTCTTTTTTTAACTACTGTACTTATAAAATTGGTGGTAGTGTGATGTGTGATATCCCACAGTTAAACCAGTAAGGGCAGATTATTTAGTTTATCCTTATTGGTTGAACTGTGGGATTATACTTATATCATTTCACCACTAATTTCATAAGTACAGACTGAAACTGGAAAGTACACATTTTAAGTGGAAGCTGTTGGATATAGTAATAATGTGTTTGTAAATCAGGATTACTTATTATGAATACTTTGCTGATGACAGAATAACTTACTCTCTGGAAGCATATATTTGGTTGTGTTACCACATCTGGAGAAGTAGGAATTTATCTGCTCGACCTCTTCTCCAGTCGTGCATGCACTCCCAGTTTGCCATCTTCCACCCCAAAAAACCTACGATAACGTTCATGATATTCAATATAATAGGGCAAAAGTACAAAAAACTACATGCAGTTGCAAAAACTCCTGATATAAACATGCATATTCAAAATTAAAAAACAACATTTAGAAGATAACTGAAATTTTCCTCTTCAAAATTACTGTTATTCCAATTAGCCTGATTGTTTACTGCAAAAATCCTATTCTCATGACTACAAACTTGATTTGAATTATCAGAAAAATACTGGCTGTGATACAACGAGTTTTTTTGTACGTTTTAAATTTGAAAACTACGCACCATAAATAAGGTACTTGACAAGACCAACTGTGAGCTTTTGCAAGCATCACTAACAAAGCTGGCTGCATATTCCCCATTTTCATACCAGTTCTTTCAGCACAGCCCTAGTATCTGCATACAACGTCCTCTAAAAAAATCGTACATCATTAGGTTAAATTTTTTTGCATTGGATGTGATGGGGGTATCCGTAAATTTCTCCCTGGTACATATTGACCGCCCATTGCGCAAGTCCATGCCTACAGCCAGCGATCTCCAGCCCTGTCTCGTCCGCGTTTGCCCGTTCCTTCAGTTTATTGCCAGCTGCCTTCCAATGGATTTCTCCACATGAGTTGTTATCTTCACTTTGCTGAATAATAAAGTGTTTGGCCGTTAATTTGCAATTCAAATTATCCAATTTTTATTTCTTCATTCAAATAAATTGGAGTAAAACATCACCTTTGTAAATTTTTGTTTGGAATAATAAGCCTTTATGTGGTTGTCTAGGTCTTCCTTCTTGCAAATGAAACAGTTGCCATAATAAGATGGGTTCCTTCTTCTGTGAGAAGTACAATATTTAAACATAAAAAAAAACCATATCATATAATATAGATAGATGATAGTAAACATCAAACAAATTTTGTCACAATACATATGAAAGTGTTACAATACTTTATGAATGGAGCATCAACTCAATAAATACTAGATAAAAAAGAACATCACAATAATTTTGTTACTGTTACATGGTTTTAATTTTAGGGTAACTGTTCCCTACTGTTTTATACTGTCAGTAATAATTCTTACTTTACCATGTGAGATCCTAATTGTAAAACAATGTTGTGTTATCCAAAAAAAAAATAACAAGACAGAAGAACATCACACAATGTAGAGCTCTCATCTTTTGTTTTGTAAATACTAATTGAGTAATGCACATTTCTTTTACTTTTATATGAAAGGGGACTTGCAGTTAGGTGTAACTAAACTATTGCTTGAGGATGCACTATACATACTTTCCAGATTTTTTGTATCAATATAATTTCATGTTCCCATCAACATGGCATGGATGTTGGGTAATCAAAAATGATGGACATTTCATCTAGCCCAATTCTTGGTGTTTATCCAAATTATACTGGCAAAACTTCTACTCATGGAATGACTTATTGAATGTGACTGTGTTGAGTTCGGGAACATATTGATTTGGATTCAATAAATGGAAAATGAGTAATATTTACACATATATAATATTTATACATATTTATATTGAAAACAATATAATAGCAACAATTTATAATTGTTACTTGCTAATTTGCTACTTGTGTTTTAATTGATTGGTTTAAACACAGAAGCAAATTAAACGTGCATATTGAAGGCTTTATAGAAATAAAAAAATGTCAGAGGCAAAGTGGCATTTTCCATTTTCAGTTATGATCAAGCATGCACATATTATTTCATACAAAATAATACAGCTACTAAACATTGCTATATAGAGTAGTAAATTATATAAAAATAGCTACATTGAATGCTATTCCACCAGGTTTAAACCAGCTTCTCTTAAATACAGTAGGGGAGGGTGGGTCAATTCCACTGACAATAAATTTATTAAGTCCTCCAAATAATACTTAGCAAACTTACCTTACCTTTCAATGATGACACATCTTCTAAAGCTCCTACAAAAGCATTTTCAGATGTTCCAGGCATCCTCTTTTTGTAAAGCATTCCAAAGTACAAAAAGGTCTTGGTGGGAGATATCGCTGACACCATTGGGACTACCAGGGCAATAACCAGCTTTGACAACAGCAGCTAAATTAATGGTTTCAAGGTCTTTACCACAAGCAGTACAAATATAATCGAGCTTGCTAAAATCAAATCATCCTGTAACTGAACCATGACATAAAACTTATTAGAATACTTGACTTGAATTAGTGATCAGTAGTCATGTTTCACCTCATGTTACAAATATTGGGAAAATAATAACCTTGATGAAAGAATCTCTTATAAATAAGGACCTTAATTTGTTAATCATGCCCATGGATGTCATAAAACTGAATTTCCGCATAATTATATGAAACAATCCACAACAACACACAGACGGGCACCCCAGTGCTACCAACCAAATTCGATTATTGGAAAAGCAACTCACAGCTGTTCCAGCTGAGCTACCCAATGCAAATGAAGAATTAAAGATATCCAAACAAGAGGTGAGTGCTACCATTCAGACAATCAATGACCTGAAGGCTCAAGCACAGAATGACATTGATAATTGCAGAAAGCTTGCTCAAGAGCAGCTAGCCTTAGGAATAGAGCTATTTTCATCAGGTGTTGCCCCATTAAGTTCTATACTGGTTTCCCAACATATAAGCACTTACTAGTTTTTTGAGAGTTTGTTAAGCCAAAATTATGCTGAAAGACTGGTCTATAGCTATGCATCAGGGGATAGACAGATTCACATGTTGTCTGTAAATAGGAAAGTAACAACATGGGAAAATCCCCTATACTTCATCTTAGGAAGTCAGTGTATCTGGCAATCAAAGAATGAAGTTCAGGATAATATGCTAGAGGGATCTGTCTTCTTTATCCAACTACAAGAGTGGTTCTAGATAGTACTAAAATTTTTGTGCAAACTCCAACATCACTGTCACAGCTGTATTCCAGTTATAAGAGCAACAACACATTGAAGGGATTAATTGTTGGAAGCACCCCACATGGTGCAGTTTCATTTATTTCCTAGTTATACACAGGATCCATTACAGAAAGAAAATAACTAGATTCAGTGGAATTTTAGATTTACTGGAGCCTGGTGACTCGGTAATGGCAGGCAAAGGTTTCAATATTGATGAATTGCTAAGAGAAAAGGGGTTGGGGCTAAATCTTCCCCCTTTTCTTCAGAATCAAGCACAGTTCTCTGCAGCCAATGTACTTGAAAAAAAAACTATTGCAAAGCTCAGAGTACATGTCGGAAGAGCCATCCGAAGAATAAGGGAATTCCATTTTTTCAATTCTGATGTCCCCCTATCCACCCTTGGCTTTGTCAATCAGCTCTACATAGTAGCCTGTCTATTGACCAATTTTCAAGGACCTCTTATTTTACATAATACAGCGAGGAATTAATCTTGCAAGTAATTAAGACTATTCCATGGCAATCTTGTATTCCTTAAACACTATACTGACAGTCTTACCAATGATTAAGAATCAGTGCAAAAAATAGTTAAAAAAAAAGTGTCAAAAAGTGTTTGTTGTAATCTGCCCCCATTTGCAGTTTCTTTACCAACACCTCCTGGATCTCTTACTACTGTGAAGTTTTTCCCCTTGGGATGCTCCAACGCTGTTGCATACTTATTTCGACACCTGTAAATAATTTAGATTAATCTTGACTGGTAGCTTTGGTTGTCTGATATACAAGTTTTAGGTTTCTACACACTTCGCGTGTTTGTTAACAAATGAGAGTCAACTAAGCGACTTGGAGTAATTTTTTTCCTTGCCGAAAAAAACTGTGACCCTCCCCCGGTTGCGAATAAAACAGGTTTGACCGATTTGTAAAAAAAATTTACTAATGACCCTCCGAGGCCGCGGCCCACCCCCCCCCCCCCCTCAATAAAAAAAACGTACCTTACCTAATCACATGATGGCAATATCTACTTATTCCCGCAACACATGAGCGCTTTCCAGAGAGTGTCTTGTCCGCTAGGCCAATGGAAACCTCCAAGGAATGGGGCACCTCATTCTTCTTTATTGACCTGAAGCATTTACAGGTAACTGTTGCGGATCCCAGAGGGTAAGTTACTACAAAAGAGTAATAGTTTCCGCTCGGACGATCCTGTACGATGAAAGAAATTTTGCACCCAAAAACGCTCCACACTCGTTTAAAAAGAAAAAATTCTTAAAATCTGTCAACGAATGAGCTTCAAATACTAAAATACAAGGAATATCAGGGCAAAATACGCTTCGTTTTCTCTTTAATAGTCACCCTGGACCTTCCTCGAAAGCTTTCTTCAATAGTCCTTTTTACAGTTCCCGGCGCCATATTAGATTAGTAGCCGCGCCAACACGATAGCGAGGCTGCCGGTGACCCGCGTATTACAAAAACAGTAAATACAGCTGATCGGAGAAGTCTTTCGTGGTTCAATCGCTTCTAAAATGGTGCTAGTTTGCAAGGATATGCAGATTACAACGCTAGAAGATATCCAGAAGTTAAAAGTTAAGGATTTAAGGGAAATTTTGCGTTCTAATTCGGAAGCGACGGGCGGAATAAAAGCAGATTTGGTTTTAAAAGTCTACGCGATACTCATGCGACACGTGCTACGACCGGGTGAGTATCAGCAGCAAAGTAGCGATAATACTGCTCAGGATCACCAGAATACAACGGAAAATAGTGGTGACTTCAAGTACGATGAAACTTTAAGACGAATCTCTGCTCTCGGATGGTCGACTGATTTACGTCAGCTTCCCGAACTACTCGTGCCCACTCTTCAAGAGACTGAAGAGAAACACGAAAGTGTTGCCTTCACCGACAGCTATGACATAGCTACTAATCGTTTTAAAAATATGATCGATGAGCATGTTTCCAGTCTAACTATTACTCTGGTGGAGATCCAGGAAACTGAAAGATTGACTAGGGGGCAAGCCAAGAACAACCTATGGTTTGAAAAAAGGAAAACTGTATTGACAGCCTCAAATTTTGGAAATGCTGCCAAAACAAGAGTGGAACCTTCAAATAAATTGAAAGCAATACTCTACAGTAACTTTACAACTGAAGCTGTGCAGTATGGAATTGAAAGCGAACAGAAAGCTGTCAATTTATTTATAAGGGAAATGAGAAGGGATGGTATTGCAGTAAGTGTGGAGGAACCTGGATTGTCACTGTCTAAAGACAAACCATACCTTGGAGCGAGCTTAGACAGAGTAGTAACTATGATTGACACTGATAAAAAATGGGGGATGGAAATAAAATCTCCTTTCAGCAAGGCTGGCATGACTGTTGATGAAGCTTGCAAAGAAAAGAATTTTTGTTTGGAGAAACTGGCTGATGGGTCTGTACAACTTAAAAGGAACCACAGCTACTTTTGTCAAGTTCAAGGTCAGCTGTACTGTTCCATTATACCCCTTGAAGGAATAATTTTTGTAGTGTACTTTGGAGAAAACATGCCACTGTTTATTGAAAAAATCCACTTTCAAAACAGAAAATGGTATGATGAATTGTTGCCAAAGATTGATTATTTTTATCGAAGGGCTTTTTTCCCTGAGATGCTAACTGAACGAGTTAAAAGAGGGAAAGTCCTTTACCTACATGGTGGTTGGCTTCCATACGGACACTATTCATGCTCAAGAAATGGTTTAAAGTTAAAACTTCAGAGGTCAACATAAGGTGAATAATAAATAAATCAAGGGAACAATTCAAAACCATTCTTGTCTACTAGCATGCACTGTGTAAAAATACATGTACAATTTCATTTTTAAATGAAATAAAGTGGGAATTTTTGGTTCCATGATAACTTACTATATGGAATCCCAATAGTTATTAATATGCATTGACATGCAAGTGCTATTATTTGGAATACAAAATTAATGGAACCCAAGGGGCTGATTACGGGAAGCAGGCTTAGACTGATAGCTGGGCTTCTGCCACAATTTTAAAATGCAAAAAAAGTAAACACTTCTACCTAATAATAAATAGACAGCAAAAACTAGAATCAAAGATTGGCTGGTGGTAGTAAAGGGGGTAAAAAGTTTGTCAGAAGGCCACAGACAGTTGAAATTTGTGTTGCATAGGGGCTCAATGTATTAGGTAAGGTACCATCTAAAATGTGGTAGGTCTTAATGCGGCCAATTGCACGCTCCACGTGAATGCGCACTGAAGCAATGCTCATAGTCTCTTCAGTTTCAGCTGCTGTCATTTGATCATGGCCAGCCAAAAATGGTGGCATGTTTACTGTAACGCCAGCAGGTACAATTGCAGAAATGTCAAATCCGTGATCAACCATGACATTATCACCCACTTGCAACAAATCTAATACACCACTCTCTCTTGTTATTTGCTTGTCAGACACACGCCCACCCAATGGAAACAGGTCCTTGAGCTCATGATAGAGCAAATTTATCCAGGTCATGCAGATCCTGGAAACCAGGCTGGCACTGATGCCAAATCTGTCGGCAAGGTCCTGTACAAATAGACCTTTCAGTCTCATGAGCACCAGTAGGAACTCATCCAGAAAAGTAAGCTTCCTTGATGGTCCAGGTTTACTCTTGTTATCATCAAGTTGATAAGGCTGGCTTTCCTTTACTAGATTTTCACCCTTCCAGTACTGCATTTTGGAAAGCTTTGGCTCAATGTATTTGTAGAAGCTTATTAATGCCTCATAACTTAGGAATCCAGTGTAAAATAAAACAGCAGCATTGTCATCTTTAATTTTGTCAATGGAAAATTGATGTTCCGATAACACAGCATTTTCCTTTTCTGCTTCACTGAGTTTTTCCTGGCAGTCAGCTAGCCGAGTTTCAAGTAATTCAATTCTCCTTTGCAGTTCAAGGACACAATCAGGCTCTGTTTGAGGGGACTCACACTCCACTTCAGCAGCATTTTCATCACACTCTGAAAATGAATGAGCAGCATCAGTTGACGCATTGATAGAAGGAAATACTGAGCAGGATCCAAACGGCAATGCTGATGCTGCTACTCCAACAGTTGATTCATCCATCTTTCTTTCCTTTGGTGCCTTTCTTTGGTTTGATTGCTTTGTTCAGCTAAATATACATGGCTCTGCACCTTGTAAATAAATAAATAAATAAATAAAACTTATTAAATGTGACAGTAATCATTTCAGATTTATTTATTATGAGTTAATCTGCAATTAAATTGATTGCTTTTGTGAAGTCCAGCAATATTAATAAGCATACATTAAATATTCTATCATTCAGTAACAAAAATCACAAGACATGAAACACTTTAAATCATAAAGTTTACAATAAAACAACAATCGTCGAATAAAACAACCAAAATCTTTGATTTGGGAAAAATTAAACGAATCCTTGTTTCTAAAGACCAAAATATCTTTGAATTTTGAGTTTTTCATAGCTCAAATCATGAACGCACACAACAAAAGCTCGACAATATCACAAACCTGTCTTCAAATTCCAGCGACCAGAAAGTTTTTTCGAGATATCTTCTGCCCGAAAATGCTCATGACAGAGGACAGTGGCGGTGGAAACAACAAAGCCGTCCTGTCCGTGTCGTCGCTTGATAAGTGAACACCACCGATTCCTTCGCTGAGCGTCCTTGGGAAACTCGAAGAAATGATAACTTGTACGAGTACCGTTTACATTATAGGCGCTATTATTGCAGTCAAAGGCTGCAAAATACTTTCCTCTTCTCTTTCGAGGGGCGGAGGATGTTTCCTCGACGCTTAAGCTTTCATTCATCCCACCAAAGACTCGACAAACCAACGAAACGCTTGAAAACACCAACAAACTCGGGAGTTACTACATCACGGGCGACGAGCGGGGATAGAAAAAACGACCCAAATATGAGCGGTCAGCGGTGAAACAACTTTTATACTTCATATAGAGACATATAATTTGTTGTTCCAGAGACAATCGTGTTGTAAAGCCGAAATGTTAACAGTTTACTTCACAGTTTAAGCAATTTTTCAAAAGTGTTGATTGAACTCATATCTTTTACTGCTTTAATAAACAATGGAGGCTTCGGAGAGGGAGTCAGTGGCATTTGGAAAGGCACCAAGAATAATTATATATGGTTTGTAGCTAGCTGCGTGACGTGCGTGACGAAAAAAAAGTACCATGATTTCCGGTTGTCAAAAATGTCAATCAAATTTGGCAGGAACTTGGTTTTCGCACTGTAGTTTGCTTTTCCTGGAAGATTTTGCCATGGATGAAGACCAAAAGCCAACAATGTTGAGAGATTTAGAGATCGACTTTTTGAAAGAACATCTCAATGGCTTTTCTGTTGAAGGCAATTATTGTTTTGGATATTTCGAGGGAAACAGAGCAGAGATGGATGATCTGTTAGTTTCATTTCAGGCATTGAACTCCACCTGTTATGTACTTACAGAAAGCCATTCAAAAGAGAAAAACCACAACAGATTTTCTCAAATAGGTATATAATCTCTCAGTGTTTTAAAGTGCACAGATCCCGGTTTCCTTTCCTGACTCTCCTAATTCAGGGATAATTTAATTGAGAAGAATCGCCGTCTTTCAGAGTTTATGGTAAATTTCTTCAAAGGCAGTCTTACGCGATTTGCGAGAAGCTGCGTCTGAACTACCTATTTATATTTCATTTTAGTTTCTTTGTGTTTGTTGTTATTGCTGTTGTTATTTTTTTTTTTTATTCATTTATCTCTAACTAAAAGGTCTATTTGGTTTAAAAACAGCGAACAGTGGCTTTGGCGCTTTGATGCCTCTGTTGGTTAATAGAGCATTAAAAGTATTGTTCCAGTTAAAGCTTGAGGAAAATTGCTTAACTTTTTAAGTAGCGAAGTGTAACTTGGTAACATTTCGGCTTTACAACACGATTGTTTTCTGCAAATACAAAACGTACATTTAATTCTTCTTGGTACCTTTCGGATGCCACCGATGCCTTCATTGTTTATTAAAGCAGTAAAAGATATATGTACAATCAACACTTTTGAATTGCTTAACATTTTATTTAGCGAAGTAAACTGTTTACACTTCGGCTTTACAACACGATTGTTTCCTGATACTACAAATGATCTGTCTATATATGAAGTATGAAAGTTGTTTCACTGCTGACCACTCGTATTTGGGTCGTTTTTTCTATCTCCGCTCGTCGCCCGTGATGTAGTAACTACAAACTCTTATGCGACGTCCGAATCGGGTCACCGGCAGCCTCGCTATCATGTTTGCGCGGTTACTAATCCAATATGGCGCCAGGAACTGTAAAAAGGACTATTCAACGATAGGCTCTCAAGCATGGCGTTGCTATGCGGTAACCAACCACGTGATCAAGAAGTAAGCTAGGTCACTCTGCAAGCAGCCTATTGAAAATCAGTAAATGTTGCGTGACGTCATAGTAGCAGTCTCCCTCCCGTTTTTATCCTCTTCCGCTTTCATTTCGCCTGACTGATTCGATAGTGGGTAAATTGCGAAGAATGGCCAAAAAATTGTGCATCAGTGCCCCAGAATTATCGAATTCTGCCTTTTTAAAATGGGTTTCAGAAAAACGCCAAAATCGCTTGTCTATCCTAATCACGGGCAAGACCGGAGTCGGTAAATCTCGTCTTGTAAACGCTCTTGTTGGAGAGCGAGTTGCGAAGGAAGGTCGATCCACAAGCGCTTGCACCGACACCGTCACTTCGTACAAAACTGAAATCAGTGGTGTTGATGTAGTTGTATGGGATTCGCCAGGTCTACAAGGTGTAACGTGCAACGAAAGACTGTATCTTCAGGAAATGGAGAGCAAGTTAAGTCAGGGTATCGATGTTATGATTTACTGCATCAGTATGAACGATAGGCGGTTTTATGACGCGGATAAACATGCAATCCGTACCCTGACAGAGGTTTTTGGGAGTAAACTATGGAAGAATAGTGTGGTGGCTTTAACCTTTGCTAACTTTAAGACCAAAGATCCAGATGAAGAGAATGACTTAACTTACTTCTCGAATGAGAAGTACTTCTGGGAAAAAGAAATCGGTGAATTCCTAGCCAATTTAAAGGTTGATTTACTAGTGCGTCAACAGATTCCAATTGTTCCGACAGGAAATTTTAAACAACTTTGCCTTCCCGGTTGTGAGAACTGGCTCTCAGAGCTGTGGATAAAATGCTTCAATGTCATGAGTATTTCGTCAGGGTTAGCATTCTTCAAAATTAACGAGAGCCGTTTGAAATATCTAGACAGTTCTCCAGTCACCGCAAGCACGGCCACCGCGAGCACGGCTGCCGCTGCCTGTTCCTCTTACAATCCTGATGCTCATGAGGATATCCCAACAGAGATTCCTCAGAATCAAGAGCAAGAAGATGGGCTGTTAAAGAGGCTTTGGAAGGCTTTCTTGGACGTCTATGAAGCAGCTAAAAACTTTGGTCATCGCATATTACGATTTTTTTTTGCCAAACGAGGTAATTCAAATGTCAATTAGCAAACAATTATGAACGAGTTTTCACACGAAAACCAATATGTTTTGCTCAGAGAACTTGAAGTTTTTCTCACTTTTGCATGTGCTTAGAGAATTAAAACTGATCCTTTCCTGTAGCGTTAATATTTATGGCCTAGGGGTAGTCAATTCCACGAATTTTGAAAAGCACACGACAGATATATCTATCCGCTAATAAGGACCTTGAGCAAACGGCGAACCTAACAAAACAAAAGATCTCATGGGCAGAAGAATAGCCCAGCACGTGCATTTTAAATTTTTGTACATTTCTTGGTTTTCCTCTACGAAACAACAACGTCAAATCACCAAAATTTGCGTCATGTGATGAGAACTGAAACCACGACGCAAATTATTTAAGTTTCCATCTGGAACTCAATGTTTCTTACAAACACTTTGCCGAAGTTGAGGTGTAGCACCGTAACGGTAAACACATCTAGCTATTCGCGAGATTCTAGTTGAAATTTTCAATTCATTTTTTAATCGACGTCTTCCACGGTGTTGTCTTCCTCAAGTTCCCTAGTGTACGTTGACATTTGACTGCCCCTAAGCGTAAACGATTCAATAATAACTCGCGCCTACACAGAAGTGGATTGTTTGTATTACAGAAATGACGACTTAATCGAACATACCGTTATAAACTCTAAAAACGAGTTTTGAAATGAAAATTCGTGTGTTAAAGGTGAAGATCGATTGCGTTACTCCGTTTAGAATCATCCCCATCACAGGGGGAAGCCCAAATGAAGGCCATTGGCTGCCCTTAGTTCATTTTGTTAAACGATAAAAATACAGCTATATTTAATCTGAAATACCGTAAGGGTTTCCTTATATTGGTGTCGGGGAAAGGAATGGAAATATTTTATTACTTTAAACCATTCCTGTAAAAAAGAAAAAATTATAAAAGGGCAGGTTGATTACTTCTTGATCCTTTTGGAAGCCTTATCTTAGAGGTAGAGTTTGGTCACGTTTCCCCACAGGCGGCCCAAGCTCACGTCTCGAGAAAAAGCCAACGATGAATTCATGAACGCGTCACGCGTTGTGTGACTCGGTGTTAAGTTACGGGAGGAACCGTTGAAAATTTGAACACGTTCTAAGGCATAGTATGGGGAACGAAATATGGTCGATTTACAACGATAAATATTTCGAAATCTGAATATTTTACACGTAAAATCAATAAAAACTTACTCATGCCCTGTGTATCCGTCATAGTTTCTAGCGATTTCTGCTGTTTTAAGCTTGCTTTACCATCACTGTTATCCATGTCAAAAGACGAAGTCAAGGCTGCACACTCCGATTTCGACCTTGGTCCACACGGAGGTGATTTGCGCCCCGAAAATCCTCCCGATCGGCATTTTTCTCAGCCACACTTTACGATCTAAGATCGCTGCACCCTGGGACATGTCTCAATACCAAAACTTCACGCGCATTTCGCTGGAAACGAGTGTTTTCTACCTGAATTTCCAAGTTTGCTTCTTTCTGGTTATGCTTTGAACACGAAGACTGGACACGGCCGCGAAAGAGACTTGGGTACGAGGTCAATTTTCTCTCTACCGCGAGTGGTACGGTCGATTAATGTACAATACTTACCCAGAAGACTAGTGACATCAACTGGCAAAACATTGTAGTTTGATAGGCCATGCATGGAAGGGTAGATGCAATCGACGTTAGGACATCATGTGGACAATGGTATTTACATTGCGGTATGTAAGACTTCACATACAACGTTCGCTTTAATTACAGTCAATTTCAGGTGGCGAAATATTTCACCTCTCCATGAATTTCACAAGAAATCTACGTGTAGGAAAAAATAATATTCGTATCGGATTCCGACGTCAAACTTGCGAAAAGTTATGATACCTAAATATTTATCCTAGGTTCGCACAAGGAAATTTGTTCTCTATTAATATAAGCTTTTCACCCGTGATTTTATCAGTAAAGTTCCCAAAATGAAATATTAGGATTTTCATCTTGAAACTTTGCCACTCTTAACTTTCTGATTCGCTTCGCCGTTAATTTCACCGCATCTCTTCCTCTTCGATAGCATTTTCGCGAAAATAATCGAAGCTTAGATGCTCACAGAAAACCCCACAGAATATTCAAATTTTGTACGTTGTTTATCTGTTTACTTTCGACTCGCTGTCTGATTGGTTGATTAGGACAACAGGTTAAGGCGAGTTGCCTCTGTGGAGATGGGGTAAGTATTGTACATTAATCGACCGTACCACTCGCGGTAGAGAGAAAATTGACCTCGTACCCAAGTCTCTTTCGCGGCCGTGTCCAGTCTTCGTGTTCAAAGCATAACCAGAAAGAAGCAAACTTGGAAATTCAGGTAGAAAACACTCGTTTCCAGCGAAATGCGCGTGAAGTTTTGGTATTGAGACATGTCCCAGGGTGCAGCGATCTTAGATCGTAAAGTGTGGCTGAGAAAAATGCCGATCGGGAGGATTTTCGGGGCGCAAATCACCTCCGCGTGGACCAAGGTCGAAATCGGAGTGTGCAGCCTTGACTTCGTCTTTTGACATGGATAACAGTGATGGTAAAGCAAGCTTAAAACAGCAGAAATCGCTAGAAACTTCGACGGATACACAGGGCATGAGTAAGTTTTTATTGATTTTACGTGTAAAATATTCAGATTTCGAAATATTTATCGTTATAAATCGACCATATTTCGTTCCCCATACTATGCCTTAGAACGTGTTCAAATTTTCAACGGTTCCTCCCGTAACTTAACACCGAGTCACACAACGCGTGACGCGTTCATGAATTCATCGTTGGCTTTTTCTCGAGACGTGAGCTTGGGCCGCCTATGGTTTCCCTCGTTATGATCGCGAAGTTGACATGGAAACAGTTGTTCAGTTTCTACAGTAATTAGAACTCGTGATGGTGTCTTGGGAAAGCTATGTTATTAATTAAGTTAATTTGTTAATCCAGGAAGAGTAAATCTCTCTGGTAAAAGGTCACGTTCGACACCTCTCGTGCTTAAACATGTGATACCCTTCATGTTTCGCAATTAGATAGTTATTATAACTAGCACGTAGCAACTTGGATGCGGTACTTGTGAACGCCCCTTCTTCGCCAACTTTTGTAATCATGATGTTGTTATGTAACGGTCTTCTAAGACAATTTTCTCTTAAGATGCCCCTTCAGATGTAAATAATATTCTGTTAATAGGTTAGTTATGATTTTTATATTACCAATCTCGTTTCTGTTTTGGCCGATCTCAACTGTAAGAATTAGAAATTTAAGGTAAAAAATGATTTTGTAACTGCGCAAATAACTCGAAGGCGCAGGAACTGTCATACGTAATCTAACATGATTCGCTGGCTGAGATAGAACGATGACGATACCAGAAGATTGACAGCTTAGTAGTGTCATCTGCAGTGTCACCTTTATAAACGGTGACCCTCGCTTTTCTCATTAGATAGAAGTTAGTCCCCGTTGTAACAACTTGAGAAGAAAAGAAATTAAATAAGAATCAACCAAACAAACGACGAATGTTAGAGATTTTACTTCTAACAATATGAAGATCTCCCTTGCATGACCCCTCGCTTAGAAACTGGGTGCGTGAGAGGGGCCTGGTCTCTCAGACGATGTCGAGGGACTGGAGCGATTAATTGAATTTTGTTATTGTGCATGTTAGTGCGGCATTCCCACTTAGTGATTTCTTTCCTTTTACGTTTCTAATTACATTTTTGTATTTTTGCACGCACATTTTTCTTATTGTTTTCGCCTTCTTTTCACTCACGGCGATTTGTATTCTGTTAGATTTTTTCGTATAATTCTGCTGAACATT
This sequence comes from Pocillopora damicornis, assembly GCF_964200805.1. Classification (NCBI taxonomy): domain Eukaryota; kingdom Metazoa; phylum Cnidaria; class Anthozoa; order Scleractinia; family Pocilloporidae; genus Pocillopora; species Pocillopora damicornis. Next base: position 3,226,920 of record NC_142677.1, read on the forward strand.
GGAGTGTCAGATTGCATTAGGTTAACATCGATTCTTTCACTGCGATCATCTTTTAGTTGTTCCGTTCTTCGTGCTCGCAAGTCACGCAACGTTTGTAAGTGTCTTTCCTTTGTCCGATTGTATTTCCTCTTTTGTTTTGCGTTTTCCTATTCCTTCTACTTCGTAATAACTTGCAATAATTTGTTCCTTTTAACAACCATGATCAACTGTGATGTAAATAAATTTTAAAGCGTTCGCGTCTTGAAGCCTGACTTTGTTGGTAGTCAAAGTGCAACTACACACTTTTCTGCGAAAATTCACTCTAACATTCTAAAAGGAAAGGCAAGAACAAACTTGATCCCAATACTGCATAAAAAGGTTATGATTCTGTGCGTTTCATGTACTTAACGGCGTCATTGAGAGCCGAATGTCATTAGCATATCTGGGGCCATACGATTTCGATATTTTAGGTCATGTCACACGTATTCATTTTCCGCTGAAATTTCAAGAAATTGTATTCGTGCCATATGCTTGGAGGTTTGTCTGCGATGGAACCCATAGCATATATACCTCATCCTTTTTCAATTCAGTATTTTCATGTTCTGTCAAATAAATCATAGTATAAAACAGAATGTAACTCCTTATATTGGTAAATATTTTGGTAATATCTGATCGACACTAACTGATTTTCCAAACAAGTAAGTGTTCCGTGACGTCATAGTGGCAGTCTTCAACCAATGATTAGGGACCTTAAGCAGTTAGGACTGTAACGCCGAGGAATACGTCGATTTAAACATGAATACATATCAGACATGGTTTGATGCTACTCTGGTTTACAGATTTAATGAATGTAACCGAAGATGTTACAATTTATAGACCTAACGTTTCGACACTCCTGTCTAGTGCCTTCATTAGGGGTGATGAAGGCACTAGAATTTTATGATTCTATTCCTTGCAACAACTGTGACAACGAATACATCGAACAGACCAAACGTCAGTTTGGTACACGTTTGATAGAGCATCAAAAAGCGGTTTTCTTTTGGAAAAAGGAAAATTCAGCTTTATCGGGGCACATATAACTAACTAACCATACAATTGGGCGGGATAATTCTAAAATTATCACCACTAATCGGCGTTACCACCAGTGCCTTTGTTTGGAAGCTTGGCATATGAAGAATTAGTATCTTTCGACGTTGTTTCGCTCTTCACTAAAATCCCAGTTGATCTTGCCGTTAAGGTTGCGGAGGAGAGACTCAGAGAAGATGCTTCCCTAGGACAAAGAACTTCTTTGCCTGTGGAGGATATTATTCATCTGCTGTCTTTTTGCCTCAAAACCACGCAATTTGCATATAACGGCATCTACTATCAACAAGTTTTTGGTACAGCTATGGGTTCGCCCGTCTCTGTTGTCATTGCCAACATGGTAATGGGAGACGTGGAACAAAGGGCCTTAGCCACTTCACCGGTTAAACCCTTTTTCTGGAAACGATATGTCGATGATGTTATTTTTGCGGTATCCGGAAATGAAGCGGAGCGCCTCCTATCGCATTTGAATTCAGTAGGGCCGTCGATCCAGTTCACCCTTGAGCGTGAAAAGGATAGATATTTGCCCTTTCTTGATTTAAATGTGTCCAGAGGGGTTCAGGGTAATTTAGAGACAAGTGTCTACCGTAAACCTGCCCACACCGACAAATACCTCGCTTTCGAACCTAGCAGAACAAAAGATCTAATGGGCAGAACAATAGCCCAGCATGTGCGTGTGTATCTTTGTACATTTCTTAGCTTTCCTCTACAAAACAAAAACGTTAAATCACCAAAATCTGCGTTGTCTGAGAACGGAAACCCCGACAGAAAATTACTGGAACTCAATGTTTCTCACAAACACTTTGCTGAAGTTGAGGTGTAGCTCCGTAACGGTAAACATATTTAGCCATTTTCGAGATTCTAGTTGAAATTCTCAATTCATCTTTTTACTCGACGTCTTCCACAGCTCAAATTCTCCAATGTACGTTGACGTTTGACTGCCCCCACGGTTCGTGTTTCACATCAGATCGTAAACGATTCGTTAATGACTCGCGCCTACACCAAAGTGGATTGTTTGTATTGCGGAAATGAAGACTTAATCGAGCATACCGTTATCAATTGTCAATTGCCCTTTTGCCAAGGGTTACACAATGGTTTAATAACGTTAATTATTCAGATCTTAATCCGTCAGTTAAAGAAATCGTATTTGGGTTATTTACTACCACTTTAGCTGTAAATAAAGCTTTATCATGTAAATTTATTATGCAATGTTACATTTATACCAGCAAACTTCGAAATCGATCAATTACTCTCTCGGACTTCGTGAAAAAACAAAGCGATAAATACAATGTAGAACAGAAAGGATAAGATTTGTCTCCCGTTTTTCTAGTAACTGTTCCTTCAAATTTATTTCTGATTTTAAATTTCTAATTTTTCTCCTCCTCCATAACTCTTGTGAGAGGGAGGAGGGTAGAACGTGATGCCATACTACACAGCTATATTCAAGTAAGGATCGTATCGGGGCGATATAGATAGTAATTAGATCATTAATCTTAACGCCCCTCGACGAAATACTCGAAGTATATGAAGTTCTTTTAGAAGCCTTGGTGACAATAGATTCGATGTGATTGTTCCATTTCAAATTATTCTGGATCACCAGACCAAGTACTTTGTGAGAGGTTAAAAGCTCAATTGTTGATCATCGATCTTCAAATGAGGGAGATCTGTGGGTTCCTTTAGGAAACAAAGCCGCATTTCTTTGCACTTTTTAGCGTTAAGTTTCATCTAGTTGCTGGAGCTCCAAGAGGCGACGGTATTGAGGCTGGTATGGATGTTTAAGTTGCTGTTCCTTTCAAGTCCGTTAGAGAGAGCGAACGTCATCTACAACTGGGGGCGTGAGAGGGGCCTGGTCCCTCAGTCGATGGCGAGGGACTGGAGCGATTTGTTGAGATTTTGTTATTGAGCAACTACACATTTTCCTGCGCAAGTTAACTCTGGACATTCTAAAAGGATTTAGACAAGAACAAACTTGATCTGAATACTGCATAAAAAAGGTATGATTCAGTACGTGCCATATACTTAATGGTGTCATTGAGAGCCGAAATGTTATGAGCATATATGGGGCATCTCATGTTATGTCACACATTCATTCTCCGCTGAAATTTCAAGAAATTGTATTCGTGTCATAAGCAGAGGTTTCAATTGAAATGGAAGTAAATTTAGCATGAAAGAGGGCAATTTCGGAAAGAGTAATTTGTCTGAAAGCGGTTTTTGTTCCTAGTCAATCACATTTCTGTACAAATTGTTCAAGCTGCTAGTATCATTCGATAGCTCAACACAAACTTCATGGGTCAGCTTTATTACGCAAGATTCTTTTTCAAATTTATGACCCTTTGAACGCTTTGATAGAATATGGAGAATTCTGTGAAGAGGAGTGAAAGGAAGAATAAATGAAACACAAACTGTTGGGCAGAATTTGCACAAACCCTCAAGTTATTCAAACAGCAGTAATAGTACATACTGGTACATCATGGTCCTAGAGGTAAGAGGGAAAACCCAGCCAAGGGAGCATGAGAGGTTATTTGCCTGTCAGAAAAACACATTTGTTTGTAAGAAATGATATATTGTGGTAATTACACTGAGCAGAGTTCAATTTGATCTGCAATCATAGGTGTGATTTCAAAGTCAAACAAGCGCTCAGTGCAAGTTTGATTTAAAACCACAAGTATGGTTCAGACTAAACTTGTGTAACACAAAGTCTAATTACCACTTTATTACATCTATTTTGAAATTGCAAAATTCAGTCCTTCAAATACAGGTTTTTTTAATCTGTACAAATATTCAAATGATCAAGTATTTAGCTTTGATTTGTGATCAAATTGCACAAATGAGAGCCAAATCAGATTGCAGGATCAACAGTGCTTTCAAAATGGATATAATAAATTACTTATAGGTAATTCCAAAATGCATTGTCTTCTTTACATTTAGGGGGTTTTAACCTGTATATTGTACATAAATCTATTAGCAAATAGATTCCATATTGTTGTGGGTCTGTTCAGTATTAGATCACAAAATGATTCAACATGTCAAAAGGTGGCAAGAACAAGAAAAACTAACATGAGGCACAGCAACATCTTTTGGGACGATCTATGTATCTGATGATAAAGTGAATCTAAGTCCCTTTGGTAAAATAGAACTGTAGATAGATAGTAAGATGATTTTTATTTAATAAATCAATTAATTCATCGGTGTTTGTCCTCATTAAATCTTTCCAGGGCTGTGTGAATATGTTATGAGCCACTATTAGCCTAAGAGTGAGAAAATCATGTCACAACAGGCAAGTGAAAGGGAATCAAAGCCTGAAAAACTTATTGACACTATCAGGCATAAAATAGAGAAGAATGAACAGTTCTTTTCCTTGGAGTTTTATCCACCAAAGACCTTCAATGGAGCAACCAACCTCATGGCAATACTTGGAAGATTACATGAACAGTGTACTCCTCTCTTTTGTGACATCACTTGGAAACCATCTCAAGACCCTATGTCAGACAAGTGTCAGTCAGAGCCTAGCACACTGTTAGTTTCGGCAGCAATGATTGATGTATATGGACAAAATATTATGATTCACATCCCATCAGGAAACACAACAAGAAGTCAGGTGTTGGAGCATCTTAATCGAGCTAAAAATCTTGGTATTAAAAGTGTTCTTGCAGTGAGAGGAGGTACTGCTTGAATTTTATGTGAGTCATTTTATGTTGGCCAGGGCTTCCTCTGGTATCTGTAGCATGATGTGACCATACGTATTACCATAAGTATTACAATAGACTGGCATAAGATACCACTACCTCCTGAGGCTAGACCCCACTCCCCTATAATTTCATCAGGCTTCCCTGACAATTCCCTTGTTGCCATTTATACTCCTGGATGGTGATAGCCACTGTGAGAGTGAATTTTCTTTGATACAACACAATGACCAGGCTGGGTCTTGGACCTGGATCTCTAGAACCTGAACTCTTGTGAGCTAACTTTTGGTCCGCAAGTCTCCCACTGTTTTTCTTTCCAACACAACGTAAGAACTCTGGAAAGGCTAGAACAAGTGATTAACATGTTAATTCTCCTGATAACATCCATACATGATCCAGCAAACAGGTAATGAGAATACTCAAACTTATTAGGTAGAAGTTGAATATTGATCTAACACCAAATTCTCATAACTTATTTGCAAGGAAATGTTTAGCAGCTGGAGGGGAGAATTAACAATCAGATCTTGGTGTTAAAAGGGTTAACAGCTGAGTAACCACCATTAATTGATTGCTCTAGGGAGATTCAGTAACAGTTCAGATTTATTGAGTTACTGATTAAAACTTGAGAAAACTTTTACCTTTTGTCTAGCAGATGAAAGCTATGGTAAAGACATGACACCAAAAGAAGATGGATTCGACTACACAGTGGACCTGGTTAAATTTATCAAAAGTGAATTTGGAGACCACTTCACAATAGGAGTGGTAGGTATGTAAAACCTTAGTGGGTATTCTTCTCTTCTTCTCTGACAATTGTATTCAAATTGCTATGTTTATACATGAGTTAGTATCTTCAATCTGCAGGTATGAGATTCCTGAGTAGTGAGTAAGAATTGGCACTCTTGGCGTTAGCCAGGATTATACACACCTTATCCGAAAGTTTTACTTATAATACTAGCAAGTATTTTGCGAGCTGTGCAGTATTTTTCTTTGCTCTGAAGGGGAGAAGAAAAATATGAGCAATGAGAACAAACTATTTGCTCGTAACTTATGTAAAATCATTGCATGAGGGATTTAGTTTTACGTGGGATGCCTGTCGCAGACCACGCTAAAAAATGGGATTGAGTATCAGCCGTTGTGAGAAAATTAGCCACCTGCTTGTTAGCCATGTGCATGTGCCTCTCATTGAAGTTGAGGCCTATTGGCTGGAGTTAAAACTCGGATGGGTGACCCCGTGTCAATGACTTTTTTTGTCTTTTCTTTTTTGGGTTTCATTCCTGTTCCTCGAAGAAAATTAGTTATTTTCCGCGTTAAATCCGGGTGACTGTACATAACGACCAACGCATCTCTCGTTAACGCCATCGAATATGGCCTGCGTAGAAAACAAAGCTAAAGCCATTGAAGTGTTTTTATGGCTAACCAAAAAAAATCTGATGCGCTTAAAATTTTGTTGCGTAACCCTTTAAACCCCGATATTGACATGTATATTCTCGTCACTGTTCCCCATATGTTTCTTATTTTACTGATCGAGAGAATTTGTTCAAACATCAAGACATTTCATCTTTGGTAATCATTTCATTCATTCTCATGATCCGTACATTTGACCAGGCAGTGATATTGTTAAGAGAAATTAGATGCTGGTCACTAAAGGTTGAAAAGTCAAGCTTAAAAAAATGGAATAAAACCAAAGTTTAGATCGTTCAGTGCGGCCATTTTGTCCTCCACTCCTCCCCCGTATTTTTGCCCTGTTCTTCAGTGTAATACTGTGGCATATTTTGCGCCTTCCGTTGCCTTAATATGGTAAAAAAAAAACTTAACAGTGGAAACATTGTGTGATCTATATTCTCATGTTCTAAGGTTATTTGATGGCCTCCTCTGACGTTCACAGTTATGAAGAAGACTTAAAACATCTTAAAGCCGAGGTTGATGCCGGTGCAGACCTTATCATTACACAAATGTTCTTTGAAGTTAAAACTTTCCTTAAGTTTGTTGACGATTGCCAGAGATATGGAATCAATGTTCCAATTATACCTGCCCTTTTTCCAATACAGGTTTGTAATAAGTTGTATTGTTAGATCACCCTTACGGCCCCGCGCGCGCTTTTATGGAAAAACTTTAGACGAAAAATCTCCGTGCGAGAGCCGCACGCAATGGCACGTGCAGGGCCCGAGAAACCTGTCCAGCCTCGCAAGATGCGAAATGAAAGTATAAAATATGAAAAAAAAAAAAAAAAAAAAAGAGTGAAGGCTATATTATAAAATGCTTATTGACTAAGTTGGGTCGGGTCGGATGGGAAAATGTTTGGCTCTCGGTCATGACTAAGCTACGCTCGGTCTGTCCGTTATGACCTCGATCCAAATTTGTTGTCCTCTGGCCCTCCTACTCAGGTAATAAGTAGTTAGTTTTTAATAAACCAGTGTCAAGTTCCGATTTCTACATTGTTAAATCAATGCATGGTTGGCCTGTGAGCAGGCCCGCACGAGTAGTGTTAAGGCACCAGCGTTGCTCCACGCGCAAGAACGTTTGAGGCCTCGGTCAGAGCGAGCTGGAGAGGTCCAACTTTGCGAAGGGTCTGGCACTAATAATGAGCTAGACCCCGTGCAGACCTCGCGGGCGTAGAAACCCTTGTGGGGCGACACTTGTTACGAGGCCTAGGTATGACACAACTTTTAAAGTTATCTTTTTGGTATTCGACAGAACTTTAACTCATTGCGGCAACTGAAACGGCAATCCCGCGTAGAGATACCACAGTGGCTGTTGGACAAACTGGCTCCAATGAAAGATGACACCACTGCCGTCATGAATTACGGCATCAAATACTCCACAGAGATGTGTAAACAGCTGTTTGAAAGCGGCCACGTCCATGGTGTACATTTCTATACGTTGAACAGGGAGACCTCTATCACAGAAATTCTGGAAAAGATTGGAATGTCGCACAAGGAGGACGAACTGGATTCCGCTTCTATGCGGAGACTGCCTTGGATGCCGAGCCCCGCCCAAGCAAGGAGGGGCCAAATGGAGCTAGTGCGTCCGATTTTTTGGACCTCAAGACCTCGAAGTTACATGATCCGTACTTCAAACTGGGACGAGTTCCCGAACGGGAGGTGGGGAGATTCTAGCGCAGCGTCATTTGGAGAATTGAAGGATTATCATTTGGTGCTGCTGGGTACAAACAAGAGTAAAGAGGAACTGTTGAACATGTGGGGACGCGAGTTGAACAGCCCTGAGGACGTGTTTGAAGTGTTTGTGTGCTATTTGAATGGAAATGAAAACAGACATGGGTACAAGGTGGGAGGGGTGCCAAAAGATAATCTATCACTTTGTACTGACTTAGTCTTTCGCAAACAGGCAGAAAGACTGACAGACTGAGAAACAGTCGGATAGAAAGACAAACCAACAGATAGACGTAAAGACTGACAGGTAGGAAGTTAGGCAGACAGACAGAGGCAATCTTGAGTGACAGACACTAAAGTGCTTGTTTTACTGTGAATCTGAGAACTGTAGAAAACTTTCCCTCGACGTGCATGTTTCTCTCTTCCTGTTCCTTTCTGGCAGAGACGCAGATCAAGTAAGCTTCATATCCATTTAACAAGCTTGCTGATGGTTGAACAAAAAAATAGAGACACAAAATGACAGACATACTGAAAGAAATTTACTGGAGAGACATACATACCCTTTACGATCTATGATATATATGGCGTTAGTGAGTATTGGGTATTGCCTTCGTCTTGTCATTTAAATCCTGAATTTCGCTCTTTTCCTTTCTTGTTAGGTAAAGGAACTACCATGGAATCAGGATGAACTAGCATCAGAAACATTGCCTTTTGTCGATAAACTCGCCCATATCAATAGACACGGAATACTCACGATCAACAGCCAGCCAAACGTGAATGGTGCACCTTCCACAGACCCTGTGTCGGGATGGGGGCGTCCGGGCGGATACGTATTTCAAAAGGTGAACTTTGCCAGATTTTTTTTAGCCAAATGAATCAAGTCTATCACGACCGAACTCAATTTTTTTGTGACCAACATTAATGTGGGGGAGGGGGAAGGGGGATAAATGGTTCAACAGTTTTGACATGGATTGTTGTTTTACTTTCAAACAAGCTTCTAATTTCTCCTTACAATATCACCCCAGAATCAAACATAAAGGTCTTGAGAATAAAGGAACTGATCACCAATTAAAGAAGCTTTTGATTGTTACACAAATTCTCCTCGTCAGCACCGTATGAACTGTATGGAGAACAGTATGGAGAATATGCATACTGATGTTAGTATGTGAAGGGTTTAATGAAACCCGTGCGAAGGTTTTCTAAACGGTATATGTATTCATGTTCCTACAGGCTTATTTGGAGTTTTTTACCAGTGAAGAAATAGCAATGTGCCTTCATGAAGTCCTTCAAGACTATCCTACGGTTAATTATCACATTGTGAACTTCTCGGTGAGTAATTTTAAATCTTTGTTTTGTCGTAGAGCAGTTTTAAACCAGAGTCCAAGTTATCACAACTGCCAATCAGAACACATTCATCATCATTAACCAATGAGAACCCAGAGCAAAAACAGGCAACCTGCTCAAAGCGCGGGAAAACCTGGGTGACCAAATTAGGATTGGTTTTAGTTTTGCATTTGATTGGTAGAGATGGTGGTGCGAGTTTCCATGACCAATCGCAGAGCGATGTAAAGCAAATCCAAAGAAATCCAGGGTCAGTTTCGATACTTAAGTAAAAACTGCTTTTTTAGTCAACCTTTACAATCTCCGATGAAGGTTTAGAGGTTCAGACGAGCTGCGCTTGGTGCTTAAACGCAAATGGGAGATACTATCGAAGACGAACCGGTTAAAAAGAGAGTCAAGTTCCCCAAAACCCTTCCAGAAATGTTTTTTTTCGTATTTTTATGATTCAAAGAGATCGACTTTGTCGCACGTTTAACGCCAGTAACTGTCACTGTCACGTAATTTAATCTCAGGGAAAGGAAGACGTGACAAATGCGAATGTGTACTCTTCCAATGCTGTTACTTGGGGCGTGTTTCCAGGATCAGAGATTCTTCAACCGACTGTAGTGGATCCTATTGCTTTCCAGTTTTGGAAGGTAAGGGTTTGACGCTTAAGGTGTTAGAAACCTGGACGAAACGGGAATACATTTTAGCTTATAAGAGTGCACCTAGATCGAGTAGAACGCCTTCACAACGGCCAATCAATAGAAAGGAAAAGACCCTGAAGAACCAATGAGAACCCTGAGCGCGGGAAAACGCGGGCGACCAAATCGTGATTGGTTTAAGTTTTGCATCTGATTGGTTGAGAGAGTGGAGCGAGTTTTCTGGACCAATCACAGAGAGAAATAAGCAAACACAAAGCAATCCCGCGTAACTCTCAACATTCGAATGAAAATTGCTTTATCGTAAAGCTAAAATCGAGGTTGGTGCGATGGCAAATCAGAATTAAGGAAAATGGCACAAGGAACCAATGAGATCTCAGCAAAGTGTACACGCGCAAAGTACCTTGAAGGCGGGAAATCGCGTGATTAGCGAAGGGATTGGCTGAAGTTTTTCCAGACCTGTCACAGAGCAGGTAAAGGCCGCTCTTGCACATGCGTCTATAGGGCGAGATTATTTTCACTAGAGTCCCTCTCTTTGTCATGATCTGTCAGTGTTCTTTATCGCTTTATTTTTTTACCATTTTTAGGACGAGGCGTTTGCTCTCTGGAAGCATCAGTGGGGACATATTTATCCCGATAAATCTCGTTCACGTGGGACAATCGACACCATTCATGATACTTATTATCTTATTAACCTGGTTGACAATGATTATGTGGCTGGAAATATCTTATTTGATATTCTGGACATCGTGTTGAAAAAACTGGGCAAAATATGATGTACTGTTGTACACTGGTGGGATCGCAAAATTAGTACGATTTGTCGTTTTTGCCTTGTTCAATAGCAAGATGAGGTTGTTGGGAAGTTCTTTTTTTTCATGATTATGATGCAATGACATATGATCGACTTTTGACGCCAAAATTTATAAACCTCTTACTAACCGAGTTCGAGGTCTGTACTCTAAGTTACGGACCACGTCACGCGCGGGTCATAAAATCCGAGCGGAAAGAACGAGGCGATATGTGGTGGTTTGCGCTTTGAACGGAGACATAAATGTTGATCTCGATCTTGCAGGATCCTTACATTTGACTGACATGGGACGATTGATAACAAATTAGGAAGATTAGTAGCAGTCTCCTTTTCGGTAAAGTCCTTCGCGCTTGTCAAAAATAATCAGCCCAGATAGAGAAATGATGTTAGTACGCCGCTCGGAACTTTGAGAGTGAGTTGCACTAAAAGTAGCACTCTCCGAGTTCTGCGCGGCGCGCTAACATCAATTTTTTTAATCGCTGATTTTTTTTGTTTCGACTAGCACGACGGACTTCGCCGAAAGGACGTACCGCTTGTATTGTAGAAATTAAGAACAGGAAATGCTATGTGATCTTCATTGAAAATTGAGCTAATTTTTACTGGAGGATCGTTTCATGAAAGCATCGTGAGAAATTCACTCGTTAATTTTTCAAAAGCAACATTCATTCATTTCTTAAAAAATATTACTTACACATGAAAGCGTGAAATGCTAGGCTGATTGTAAAAAGAGTAAATGGAAATTACCTTCAGAAACACCTTCACAAACATCTAATATATATCCGGTTATTGGTAAAATGATAAGATGATCATGAACATACTTGAAGATTATTGAAATAAAGAGGTTCTAAAATAATTTGATTACAAGAAGTTCCTCCTTGATAGCTTGCGAGTAGGTCCTCATCAGTAGTGCAGCGTGACGCACATTTCTCCGCCCGTTGGAAGATTTTAGACGAGTTTGGGAGAGGTTTACCGGCACTAGTGCTAGATCCCACGCAGACTTCTTGCCAGCTCGCGTGCCCAAGGCCTTATAAAATCCCGCAGGCAAAGAAACGCACATGCTGAGCGAGTATCTACAAGGGCGTACTCATTCTAAGCTTTGTCTTCGGTCAGTAAGTGATAGAGGACAACAGTGCGCATAACCGCTGAGCGAAAATAATACCCGTGATTTTTCATGCCAGGCTCATTTCCCCGCTTGACTGCGTAAGCTGGGACTACTTGAAGTCTACAGTGAAGACCAAGGATCGTCAAACCTCTGTCGAAAAGATAAGGTGACAACTATAACGCTAACCACAGGGAAAATAAATAAATGATGTATGTGTGTCAGCAGGCATCATCTCCAGAACAATTTGTCAAAGTACTGAAAAGTTGCCAGTGGTCTGCGGCCAATAAAAACCCATGGTGATTTTAGCATCTGTCTTAGTTTCGCCACTTTGGATATTCTCGATACTATACAGCAGTGTGTCAGCAAGCAAAAAAGTACAGTACGATTGTAAATATCGTAAGCGTTGTCGCGTTTAAGTGCATTCGTCGCTCATATGTTATGGTCTCTTAAGTCACTTGTGTGTGAAAGTACCTAGTTTTTCTCACACATTGTTCTTGTGACTCAAAGCAGGTTGATTGTAAACAAGTGATCGTCGCTGAAAGGTGCCTTTTCTATGGGAGTTTCTGCAAAAAAAATAATGAGGAAACTTTGTCAGAAAGAGCGAAACAAAATGTCGTGGAATGATAAAATGTCCTCCTTTTAGTTTGCTGAATCTCGGGAAATTAACTAACAAGCCTTGAATTTAATCAGCGAAGGCAGGCAGTGTTAGCTATCAGCCATTTATGAGAAGTCACAGGTTATCGTCAATGATGCAGTGACTAAAATCATTTTTATGTCTTTGAATAAACTGCATGAGCCCGAGAGAACTGGTCGAAAATACCTTGTCTGCACTCGGGTCCAGTCCATCCAGGACGGCACTTGCATTTTCCGGTCAGCGGATCACACAGGCCTCCCTGGCCACAGGAGCAGCCCAATAAACAACCGGGACCATACTTCCCTCTACAAACTGAATTCAATTTGAGTTATCGATGACGGCTCCACGTAACAATCTCGTAATATGAAAGCGATGAGAATTTTTTTTATTAACCTTGGATTACGATTTGGTTTTGACCCAAACGGATCGGTTGAGTGTAACTTAAAACCCTGTAACTCCCACGAGTGACCAAGACAGACTTTCTCTCACAATATAGTACAATATTAAACAGACAAGTTAAAAGAATAAAGAAAAATGTCAATTGGGGGATTATTAATCGATCAAAAACAAAATTTCTGAACTTGGATGGCATTTTGAATTATTTGAATCATACAACAAAAGTGCTTCTTAAAAAAACAGTGTCGTAGAACAAGCTAATAGACAGATAGACTACCAGATAGACAGGTTGGAAGACTAACAGACAAACATAAATTACAGAATAATACATTGAAACTAGAGTGATTTTAGCATCTAAAACAAACAAAATTAGCTTAGGAAAAGCGAAAAATGTTTTCACACAGCACAACTTCAGCAGTGGAAACAATTTATATACGTATCTGAGCATAGAAGGAAAAAAAGGTTACTTCCCTACACAAAATCTAACAACAATAAACTCCCAAATGTTTAAATAGAGCTAACAGCAAATAACACTTTGATCCCTACCATCTAATTTCTCCTTACACTGAATATCACCCCATATACAAACTCATGTTAGGGTGTAAATAGCGAGGTGATGATGATGATAGTTAATGCGCAGCCGTAGAAGGAATTGCAATTCAGTTATGATATAACAAAGAACCTACCCTGATCACAATCGCTACCAGTCCGCCCGCTCGGACACTTGCACTGTCCAGTAGCAGCATCACAAAAAGATGAGTTAGCGCATGAGCAAAGGAGCAAACATTCAAAGCCATATCGCCCCACCGGACATCCTGTCAGAAAAATAAACAAAACGGACATCGTAAACTGATTGAAATCAGATTATCCACGATACGTTGTGAGTTTCGATTGCAATTTTTGATCGATAAAGCTCAGCCAAAATACATTCGCAACGACAAGTAAGAACAAATGTAAATACCTAAGGAGCCAATGAGAAATCAGAACGAAAACGAGCAAAAGATCTGGAGCGCGGGAAAACGTGAGTGACCAACAAACGGTTGGTTTTAATTTTACATCTGATCGATCGAAAGAGTGGCACGAGTTTACCAGCCAGCGAAGTAGAAAAAAACTAATGACATCACAGGTCTCTATCGTCACTCCGATGAAAATCGCACCTAAGACTGAGAAGACAAATTTTGATCCACCAAGGACAAGTTGCAAAGGGGGTGGGGGTGGGGGTGGGGAAAATACATACGTTTGGTGCAGTCTCTCCCAGACCACCCCGGTGCGCAGAAGCACTGTCCCGTTCTTGGATCACATGACCCACCATTCATACATGTGCAGTGTTTAGTACAGTATGCGCCATATCGGTCAGGAGGGCAACCTAATGTGAATTAAAAAATTAAAAAAACGCGAAGACAACAACAAATACGATAGTTAAAACTACTCAAACAATAAATGGAAAATTGAAGCTCAATAGCGTAAAAGTTTCCACTCACGATATTGACATCTGTCCCCATACCACCCTGGAGGGCAAAGACAACAGCCAGTGATCTTATCACATCTTCCTCTGTTTCTACACTTACATCTTTGTTCACAGTTCAGACCATAATTCCTAGAAGAGCATTCTGTGAAGACACAATCAAGAAGTAGGGCTCGTAGGGTGATATACCATTTATTGAGTTAAAGGGTCTTGCAACAGTGTTGGGCGACAAGTTGAAAGCACAATAACGTTGCATTTACGAAAGGTATAAAAAAAAAATGCCCATTCTAAAGCTTGGCCGGATGTTTGAGACAACAAACACCGTGCCAAGAAAAGAGGGTAACGTTCTTTCCAAATTGTCAGTCACTGCACACTGTTTTATCGTAAATTTGTTACATTATACTTCTTTAGCACATTACGCTAATCTTCGTTCCCAGGGTTCTCTTTCTTGTCGAAAACGTGAAAAAGGTGAACCACGCTTCCTTATTAGCTCACGATTTATTCAGTTGTTTTCACGATTTTACTACAACGCTTTGGTTAACTCCCACTTACAACTCTCGGTTTATTCCAAAGAAACACACTCTCAACGTCCCGTTGTAAACACGTGGAACAGTGCCATATATGGGGTGATAAAACACGTGCCGCACACATGTTTGTTTGGTTGTGTATAGATAAACGAAATCACTTATCAATGTCAATCAAATTAAGAATAATTAACGTATCCAGGGACATATTGCATATTAGTCTTAACGGGTTTATTAAGAACCGACAAAATGACCAGTTTTCCAAAATGTGTTTTAAGCTCAATTCAGCAAGCCAGTCTCTGAAAAGATGACTTAAAAATACTAGCATTTCTAACCTTTTTCGCAGTTATTCCCAGTCCATCCCAATCCACAATGACATTTACCATTTATGTTGTCACAGATGGCATCATTCTGGCACGTACACTCAAACTGACAATCTTGTCCAAAGAAACCACGGCGGCACACTGTAAAAAAACACATACATGATAAGTCTGAGCTTTTTAATCGGATGTCGTAACACATCACGTAACATCAGCCAATCAGAATGAAGATAAATTGCCGATGTAGCCAATGATAATTGAAATACGTGATCAGTGTGAAGAGCGAGAAAACGCGAGTGACCATGTGACGACTAATTTAGGTTTTGCATTTGAATGGTTGAGAGCAGTGCCAGCTTTTTAGACCAATCATAGAGCGAAGCTAAGCAAAAGCGACACTATCCCAGACTGCTTTCAACTTCCAATCAAATAAAAAGCATTTTTCAAGAGGCTACCATTTTCTAATGTAAAGTCCAATAGTCTTATTGACGATATTCGACAAATAAATAATTTTTTATACCTTTCTCACAATTCGCTCCTTGGTATCCCGGATGACAATGGCATTTTCCGTTCACGTGATCACAGACACCGTTGTAGCAAGAACATTTCTGCCGGCAACCAGGGCCGAACGTTCCCGATGGACAAACTTATGAAAGAAATTAAAGAAAAACAGTTATCATGGATGCAAAGATCACCTATCGTTAAGGACAACTAAAAGTATGTCTAAACAATGCTACTGAAAGCATCAGGTTGAGTGGAAAAACAACTCAGTTCCGGAAAACTGCAGAAACATCATTGGTACTTTGTCCTATTTGTTTTTATATTCTGATCTTGCTCTCATTGTTCTTGTAGAGGGAGTGATCTTAAATCTTATACAAGTAGCCAGTGAAGCATCACACGCTGTTGTAGATATACACCTTACTTTTCACCTTTGAACCTTGACTCATCCCCACTCGTCTCTCTACTGTTTCAAAAATCAACGCGGGAAGCGCGCGAGAGGTGCGCGTAAGGAAAATGGGAAGGGTCAATTCTCTCTTCTCGTCTTCGTTCCTATAGTCCTTCAGCGTTAGAAATGGAACTCAAATGAGAATTTTTAAGACATTTTGCTTAAACTTTACCGTGTTCACACTGACTTCCTATCCAGCCTGCGTCACATCGGCACTTCCCAGTCTGAGGGTCGCACTCGGAATTCTCTGAGCAAGTGCAGTTAAACTTGCAGTTGCGGCCATATGTACCCCTTCGACAGGCTAATATTAAAACAAAATCTTATCTCCATGTAGCAGTTGCTATTGGCGTTATTGTTAGGAGTTAGCTAAAATAGGGCATCATTTAGGTAATACTGTAATATAGTAAATGAACTCGGGGGTCACATTTGACTGTGAAGTCTAATCTTCCGGCTGAGAGTAGTCCTGAGGTGGAATATTGTTGGTAGCAGTGACTAACGTTTCGATAACCTGAGTGGAAGTCCGGCTCTTGTAGACTGATTGGTCAGTTTAGTTATGACGTTTTTGGTTAAGACTCAAGTAATGTAAGTCGGTCGTGACTATCAGTGACGATCCTTCAGTCGTTCTGTGCGGTTCGTTTGTAGTGTAAATGTTGTGAATTGGTCATTATATGGTGCTGGTAATTTTTACGTAAACCACAATAACATGCAGGAGACCGGTGCTGTTTCTACGCTTGGTTACTAAATGTTTTGCACTCTTAATTAATATCATGCGCCATACGTACACTTTCGGCATGTTTTTCCGTGACTTCCAGGTTCACATAAACATTCTGCTGTGTATGGATCACACATCACTGAAGGAGGGCAGCTGCATCTAAGCGAGCAGTCAGCACCGTGTCTACCAGAAGGACAAACTGTTTGGGAAAATTACCGAGAAAATTCTTCAGGAGTACTTTTAAAGAGTTTCAAAAATCCTTCTAACATTAACGCTTAATGCAGGTCAGGGGGCTGAGGTGAAGTCGGCTGGTATGTGGCCTTTCCTGGCCTTTCCACCCGGTGATAAGGAGTGTCGCAACTCCCCCCCCCCCCCCCACTGGAAGTGATGCCAGCACGCCGCAGATTGCCCCTCCTCAACGTTTCATATGGGTTTCCCAGCAATTTGCCTTATGATCAGCCCGCTTTCTTCCCCCTTGATCTAGAGTAATGGAGATATGCACTGTGAGAGGAAAGAACATAGCTCAATGACTAGCAGGGGTCGAGCCCAGACCCTTTTAGTCTGAGGTCGAGAGCGCCAATAATCACGTCAGCCGAGCTCAAGTAATTTTATTTCATACCCACCTCGTTTACATTCGCCTGTCACAGCGTCGCACCTTTCATATCCGGTGCAATTACATTTTCTATTGCAATTTTCGCCGAAGAAACCCTTCTGACAACCTTTAAAGGAAAGAAATGGTAACCAAAAGTAAGGAGAGAAATTTTCTTACGAACGACTGGACATGTACACCGAAGGTTTTAATAATGTGACCTATCGTTCAATTTTGATTTAGTTCGGGATCGACTTCAAAAAGTTTCGCCGAGGACCGCTCAGCACATATCGATGCTACTGTATCTCTACTACTACAAAAAATGCATTTTCGCCACCGAAACACAACAGTTTGCAGCAAAAGTTCAGTCAGTGTGCAAGAATAAAAAACGGTGTGCAAAGATATCTCGTGCCTTTGTTGAACGGCAGTCTGTGAGAAAAGTTTTAAACTTAACCTCTTCTCTTGCATCTAATTTAGAGAAGAACCGCGCCGCTTTTAAACTTTAAAAAATTTCGCTTATTCAGTCTGGTGTTGCTATGGTTTCGCGCTATGGTTTCGGGCGTGAGTCGCGAATGTTCCAGATGGGCGCCGATGCTTTTCAGCTCAATCACCGTGGTGGGAAGGGGGTCTTACCGAAGCTCCTTTGTAGTCATAATCTACTACTTTGTCCTTCTAAAGCTGAGAGGAAGAGCGGGGCTCAGACGTATCCTTACCCACTCCCCCATATGCTCTGATTCTTACCTTTATCGCATTCCTTTCCAAACCGGCCAGCCTGACAAATACAACTTCCTGTCACATGATCACATGAGGCTTTTGCATGACAAGAACATGAATTGCTACAGTTCACTCCATAAAATCCTTCAGGACATCCTGTTTGTTGAAAAAAAAGGGAAAAAAACTCATTTTCAAGCCATTTGATTTTAAAAACATTAAAATGCTTGTTTTGTTTTCTTATTGTTTCTAATTTGTTTCATTTATTATCGCTGGGGGGGGGGCTTGGGTTTGGGTTAGGGTTAAGGGGGGTGGGGGTGGGGCCAGAGGTTTTGGTTATGTCTTGATTAAATTTATCTTATCCCTCAATAAGTCTCTGCAAAATTCTTATAATCTTACGTCAATGTCAGGTTATTGGTAATCAATATTCTATAGCCCCCACTTTATACCCTATTAGCGATGACTGATCCCCACTCCGTTCCCCCTGAAAACAATTTAATCCTCATTTTTGCTTAAACTATTTCATTCGGATGTATGGCCTGCGAACGACGAGTGTTTATAGCGAGAAGGCCTTAAAATGTTTGCTCAGGTAAACCAACATTGCGCAAAAGCATTCTTGATTGAATTCAGTGAGGCACCGTAACTAGCATTACTGAGGTAGTCTGGATAAAGTGTTTACTTTTCTCACATGTCTCGCCGATCCAACCAGGTGCGCAGACACAAGATCCCGTTACGTTATCACAGGTTGCGTTGTGCTCGCATCTACAATGACACCTGCCAGTCACAGGATCGCATGATGAGTTTCCATGACAACCACACGACTGACTGCAATTCTGTCCAAAGTAACCTTGGGAGCAAGCTAAGAAAATAATGAATAAACAACCATTAATGAGATCCTTTTCCAATGATAATGAAATCATGGAGCTAACCTTCATCACATCTCGGTCCCGTTGTTCCAGCCGGACACTGGCATTCTCCGGTATCAGGAGCACATGAGCTGTTGACGCAATTGCACCGCTGACTACAATCGGTTCCGTAGGTGTCTTGAGGGCACACTACAGAGATAAAGAGAATCCTGGCTGTTAATTTTGGTTGCGGTTGTTTGTTTATAAGCATGCTCGAAACGAATTAAAACTGAATGTAAACAAAACCAAAACAAAAGAATTACATCGGCTGTCAGAAGAAAGGAAGCTGTCGCCAGAGAAATATTATGACTCAAAGAAGAAAAAAATGAAGCTCCTCGAGGGGAGTTGGGGTGGCAAACACGAGGGAACAAGGTGCAATTGCTTCATTTTTAAGGTAGCGCAAGTTTTCGCGACTACTTACAGATCGTGTGAATAAAAACACCAGCAAGATCCTAGATCACTTTCAACACTTAATGATAATCGCAACATAATGACTTTCCTCAGGACGTGGCAATCCAAAATTGGGTTTGATTGTTGGATTGCTTTTAATTATGGCGTAAATGACAATTTTTAGATTTGCCTCAGCACTGAAAAAGTAGACGTACTCTCTTTGCAGTATTTCCCAGTCCTTCCCGCAGGACATTTACAGTTCCCTTCCACTGGATCACATCGTGCATCCTCAAGACAGCGACACCGCTGAGCACACCTGTTACCATATGAACCTTTTGGACAAACTAAAATCAAAGCACTTTTGTTAAGGAATAAAGTTGAGCCTGCAGCTTCTACTTGTGATAACCGACGACGTTCATTAAAACAAACGAGAAGATTTGCGCAACCAAAATGGCAGACGTGACCTCACATGGAAACAATATGAATCATATGAAATATCAGTTTGTACCTGTGTGACATTTGTTCCCAGTCTTCCCTTTTGGACAAATACAACTCCCGCTGACCGGATGGCAACGAGAGCCAGGGTCACAGTTACAGCGACTGCTACACTTTTTTCCAAACGTTCCTTGCCCACAGACTGCAGAAAAAAATCGCACGAACGTGTGAAGTTTACGCAGATTTTAGAAAACATTTAAAGAC
Organism: Pocillopora damicornis; assembly: GCF_964200805.1. Classification (NCBI taxonomy): domain Eukaryota; kingdom Metazoa; phylum Cnidaria; class Anthozoa; order Scleractinia; family Pocilloporidae; genus Pocillopora; species Pocillopora damicornis. The sequence continues at coordinate 3,246,955 of NC_142677.1, forward strand.
CCGTTAACTATCAAAATATTTCATGATGGCAAGTAAAATTTTATGCTTAGTTAGCTTGCAAGACACAGATATTTTAAAGTGGCCCTAGAAAATCCCCAGGAGTTCACTTACCCTTCTCACACCTAGTTCCAGTCCTTCCCGCAGGGCAGATACATTCACCGCTGACTGGATCACAACGGGATCTACCAGCGCATTGGCATTTGTTGAGACACTTGCGTCCATATGTTCCCGCTGGACAGACTAGAAAACGCAGAAACTATTAATAAGGTTATTCACAGATACAAAGCGAGAACTTCCCAAAGTAAAATTATCAAACACACGGTGTAAGTAGCGTTGGACTAAAGCAGTCGATGTAAAACCGTACTTACATCGGTCGCAACGCCTGCCGGTTCTTCCGTCAGCACATACGCACGCTCCTGACATGGCGTCACACTTGATTCCTTCTGCGCAGTCGCAAACTTGGTCACAGTTAAAACCGAACCGGCCCTCGGGGCATACTATTAGGGAAAGAAACAGCATAATCGCTCACAATGTCAGTATCTGAATAACTGCACGCTTACCCCTCCCCCAACCCAATAACAGTTAACAGAGGACGAGCTAGGGTTAATGTTGAATTAGAGAAGTTGCTCAGAAACTGACATTGATCCAATTTTTTTTCGGCAATATTCTACTGAAATAGATAATTAATATAACAGGGAAAGCTTACAACTCTGATGAGTTCCTGAGACAGATTAGGACCTTTTTTTTAGAAAATTTTCATGATCACTATTTGTAAATGGCAGTAACACTCCAAGACCTCTACGGAGAGAAATGACAGGCTTTTCTTCACCTTCGTCACACCTGGATCCCATTTTTCCCATGGGACAAATGCAGGAACCAGTCACGGGGTCACATGTCACACCACCACTGCACTGACATCGCTGACTGCATCCATGACCAAAAGTACCTTGGGCGCATACTACATGAGGAAAAGAGGAGAACGAGGGAATAAAAACTATATTTTCCAACAGTTTGTCATTTCAGCTGTCGTCGTACAAGCAGCATGTGTTAGTTTCTTGTAGTCAGCAACTCACAGCTTTACTGATAGCTTACGGAGCACAACAACAACAGATTGATACGTGCTCTACTTATATGAACTACGCGACAATCACGAACATTTCGAAATGACTTCGTCTTATACCATTAGTAGGTCGATATGCATGATATTTTGCGAGCAGTCCCTCATTTTCAGACGAGTTGAAGGGAGGGAGGGGGAAAAGGGGGGTTTGTTGAGGGTCTAGTCGTGCTAAACTCCTAGCAAATCTCTTGCTAGTGGGCGTAGCCTAGGGCCTCATATCTTTTCCCGGACGAAGAAACGCTTCTGCTGAAGGGCTAATAATGAGGGCAAAGTAAACCATAGAACATTCCTCTACACAACGCTTCAAGATACATGAAATTTCAGCAAATGTCGATGACGATAACAATGAATCCCTTTAGGTATCAAAATAAGGATTGGCAATTCCGAGAACAACTAGCAAATTTTTCACGCGCGTTTTCAATTAGCACCTTATGTTAGCCTACGTTGACCTCTGGATAAATGGCACACCTTAAACATTTGTGCACAAAAACGGTAGCGTTAGATTTTGTAATTTTTGGGTCCAGTGGACTCCTCCATATTTGCCTAAGTTGATATTGCTAATTCTATAGGGATTCCATGACCATAAAGAATGCTACCATGCAGCTTTTTTGTTCCTTCTTCGAATGTCGATGCTTACTTTAACAATGTAGATTTGAATGTTTACTGAATTTTTTTACGTACTACATCACGTTGTCAGGATGGCCGAGCGGTCGAAGGCGCCAGACTCAAGGAGAAAGCTCTTTACCATTAAGATGGTAGCAAAGTATTCTGGTCTCCAAATGGAGGCGTGGGTTCGAATCCCACTCCTGACACCATGTCATTTTTATTTTTTATTCAGTAAGATTTCAATGTAGATTTGAATCTTTACTGAATTTTTTTACGCACTACATCACGTTGTCAGGATGGCCGAGCGGTCTAAGGCGCCAGACTCAAGGAGAAAGCCCTTTACCATTATAATGGTAGCAAGGTATTCTGGTCTCTAAATGGAGGCGTGGGTTCGAATCCCACTCCTGACACCATGTCATTTTTATTTTTTATTCAGTAAGATTTCAATGTAGATTTGAATCTTTAATGAATTTTTTTATGTACTATATCACGTTGTCAGGATGGCCGAGCGGTCTAAGGCGCCAGACTCAAGGAGAGAGCCCTTTACCAATAAGATGGTAACAAAGTATTCTGGTCTCCAAATGGAGGCGTGGGTTCGAATCCCACTCCTGACACAATGTTATTTTTATTTTTTATTCAGTAATTACAGTGTGGTGAAACCTTGTACCTAAAAGATGTCTTAAAAGCTTTTGATGGTTAAATATCTTTCACTGCATTTAGTTATCAAGATACAAAATAATAGGCATGATCAAATTTTCAACTTTAGAGTGTTTAGTGTTTTGATTGTTCACTTAACTCCAGTGGTCAGCTCATATTCCGTGTCACCTTATATGGAAATGTATTACGCCAACTGGTCGGAGCTGCAAAAAGGCTCCAACTATCCAAAAGTTTAGGATTTAATAAAAAATTTATTAAAAATTATTCCATTCGCACTTGTTGGATACGAGATTGGTAATAGCCAACTAGGCACTACGCGCTTCGTTTACTGTTCACCAACTCATATCCATCGCGCACCCGTGGAGCTAAATAGTCTGTGGAGAGCGCGAGCTAGCGCGGGATGCGCTCGTAAGGTGCTTTCTCCTGTTTTGTTTCCGTGACTTTTCGATGGTTTTTCGGTTCATCTGTGCGTTTGTTACGCAAGCTAAATACTAATTTTTCAAGGCCAACTCCTTGTTGAATATCATAACAACTCATTGCGTACTTTACATACAGCATCCACCAGAAATTTTACAGAAGAAGTCTTTCGTTACCTTTCTGACAATTTGGTCCAGTCAGGCCCGCCGGACACGTGACATCACACTTGCCGTGCACGTGATCGCAACGCACAGCTTCAGGGCAGTTGCATCTTCTTAGGCAGTATTTGCCATAAGTTCCATCAGGACATTCTATCAGAGTTCATTACGATTTAAAAGAAAAAACATGAGAAAAATAATGCTTTCCAAATGATAGATTGAAGAACTTTAAATGGCGAGCCTGTTAGTTGGTATTTGATGTATTTTCAGTAAATGTAATGTAATGATAAAAATGAATGAAATAAGAAAAACGAAAAATTGCATCCCCGCAAGAAAGTAACCAGGTTTCCGTGGTGTGCAACACTATTAAGAATATTACTCTTCCTGAACAGTGAGCAAATCATCCGAAATCTCTCTCCAGCCTGTCTCTTCTGGGACAGTCAGCCGGTACTAACTGGATAAGGCAAATGTGTTTACTTCCTTCTTGCCATATATTTAACTTTGTAGTAAGATACATCTACCTTTGGAAGGTTACAATTCTATTACTTGGCACACAAAACCTGGTGCACTGGAGTAGGATAAAACTGAACAATTACAATCTGCTAAGTGAATCATTTCATGATCTGAATTGGTCGGCAACAAGAATTAAAAAACTTCAGCTGAATCTGTCGATTTTTACGCTTGGGCGGAGGAAGCTACTGCACGGGTGAAGCGTCAAAGAAATAGATCTGGAACCCAGCGGGTAGATCATAAAGTCACCACTGTTCTTTAGGAGTCATCCATGGGTCTTCTTTCGCCTGAAGTTTTTCTTTTCACCAAAAAAATCGACAGAATACCCGCAGTTTAACCCCTCTTTGTAACAAGTTACTAAACGAAAACTTACTGTTTGAGCAGTGTTTGCCTAGATAACCAGGCTTACAGTCACATGTTCCATCCTTAGGGTCGCACCTTTCTGTATGATCAGCCAGGCACTTGCATTTTTCTCTGCACGCTGCTCCAAAGGACCCTGAGGGGCACCCTGTTAGGGAAGATTATTACAGTAAAACCAGCGGGCAAAAATCAGTTTCAACACTATATTGAGTGACATCTACCTTTAGAGCAGTGGGCCCCAAAGAATCCTGGGTCACACTGACACGTGCCAGTTACCGGATGGCAAGGTTCCATGTGAACACATGTGCACTTCTGCTTACATCCTTCCCCATAGAAACCGGTGGGACAAGCTAGCGTGAAATGTTTAGAGAACGTTAGATATTTCACTTCATTACTATCAATGAAAGAGGAGACTGAAAACACGAAACCAATAAGGAAAAACGGTAAGATTTGTAATGAGACAAACTTAATGTGAGCCAAAGGAAATTTTTGATTTCTGTGGAGGGTGCGAACTCCAAGCAAAAGTAATACAACTAATACATGGAGCAGTTTTCAATTAAGTATCAAAATCAACCCGTAATTGCTTCGGTTTTGCTTTACCGTGTTTTATAGTTGAAAGCTCTCACTACTTCCTTAAAACTAAAGCAAATCACGACTTGGTCCTTCGCGTTTTCCCACGCTTCATACAGTTTAATTTTACTTTGAGTCCTTAGTAGCTTCTTGTCTCTTTTTTCCACGAGAATATAAACTCGATAGCTAACATATCATGGCGCGCAAATGACGCTTACTGTCCAACTGCATAGCATGTATACTGTCCCATCACAATGTTTATTCACAAGCACGACTGGCGTGTCCTACTTGTGCTCAAATCTGGCTGCTTAAAAAACCGATCAAATTCGAGAATTTTATCTTAGCTCTGACCATGCATTCATAAAGTCATCATCAGCAACACTTTAACTAAATACTCAACATGATATCTACAGACATAGTAAAACAGTTTCCCGCCAAGCGGTCACGTGAAACTTACTTTCATCACACAGGTCTCCAAGGAATCCTGGTCGACAAGAACATGCACCAGTCACTTTATTGCACTGCGCATCATTTTTACACAAGCATTTAAATTTACAGTCCTTTCCAAATCTTTCCCCCGGACATGCTATCACAAGGAGATAATGATAAAAAATTGTAAGTAAAGTTTAATGCGCAAAGCTGAATTGCCTTCACGTTCTCTCATGAGAAGAAGAATACCACGTACAAATGGCGTGGAGGATGAAATGTTTCCAAATAGTGCTTAGCCAACGAGCAGGCCTTCATCTTTAACGTTACAGGGCGCACGCTTCTCCACCGGCAGGAGGATTTGAGACGAGTCGGGGAGAGGTTTATCGGGGGCTGGCACTAATAATGTGTTAGGATCACTACAGGCCTCTCGCAGGCCTTACACTTCTGCGTGGGTGAAACGCACCTGCTAATAATGAGGGGCAGCTCGCAAGCTTAATGGTACTTGTTTTTTCAGTTTAACTCCTAACTTAAAGCTACTTTCTTGTTTTAGCGCGCAACCCATAGAGGGAAGTTCCCGCACAATACCCAAGGCCCATGAAGAAATATATTATGGTCAAGCTACATGTGTCCGTTTCATTTTGACTTTTCAGAAATGATTTTCCTTTCATATGATGCTTATCTCACCAATAGACAGCAGAAACTACGACCAAATTTTCCTTATAGGAAATTGTATCTGATACTCTTAGAATGCAAGCATTTGATGGCATCATGCCCTTTTAAAATTCAACTGGGAATGTTCAAGTGTTTCATAGTATCCCGATGACCTGCAAATTTAAAGCTTATTCCGATTTCTTTGGCAAGAAGTGACCAATATTATTGTTATTCCCTTGAATTTAGTACCGGTTTATCACATTTTATCCTTCAGCTTTTCGTTAGGTCGCCTTGATAATTGACCAGAACCCGTTCATTCCATTGGGCGAAGAAAGGTAACATGGGAGAAACATGTCTTGTCCGAGAACACAAGAAAATTATGCCGGTTAGAGATCGAAGCCAGGCTACTTGAACCCGACTACAGCGCAGTAGACATCAGGCTGCTGCGTTCAAGTTTCTATAATTTCACACTCACGATCATTGCATAAAATTCCAGTCCAACCCGGAGAGCAAAGACATTGTCCAATTCTAATGTCACACCGCGCACCATTTTGACAGTCGTCACATGTCATACGACAGCCAGGACCGATGTACCCCGGAGGACAAGCTGAAAGAGAAAAACAAAGGAGAGATGATTGGAAACTTAGACTATGGCGTACACGAACCAAAATCTAAGTGTTGCTTTTACTGGAACAGCTTCACTTTATTTGTTGATGCTAAAGCACACCAGATATAGTTGTCCTTTCCTTTCAGTAATCTGCTGGAGTCTTTAAGACCCTTGTGCTCAAGTTTTGGTTGATGTGTTCAGACAGTTAAATCCATATTTCATCGATTTTTCAGAATCAGGTTCTGCGCAAGATTCTTGATTTCATGCCTTTACCTTGGATTCCCTGTAAGTCTTTCCGGTGTGCAGTGCTGGTGTCTTCAATGATTTCGGGACTTTTAGTTGGAAGCGCAGTGAAAATTTGTGACACTGCAGAGAGGAAAAAGGGTTAATTTGAGAAAAAATCTTTCATTCAAAAGTGAATTTTGTATGTGTCTGGTCTGGCTGTAAAGGCAATCGTTAGTCTCCGTCAAGCGATCAGTCCTTCTGACCGACTGTTCATTCGCCAGTCAGTCATTTAGTAGTCAGTCGGTCAGTTAGTGAGTCGGTCAGTCAGTTAGTCAGTCAGTCAGTCAGTTAGTTTGTCAGTTGGTCGTTTGGTCAATCAATCGGTAAGTCAGTGAGTCAGTCAGTCAGTGAGTCAGTTGGTCAATCAGTTTGACTGGAGCTTGTCAATCGGTCAGTCATGAAAATTCAGTTTGTCGGTAAGCTTGTCAATCAGCCAGTGAGCCAGCTAATCAGCCAGTAGTTTAGTTGTGGTCAGCCAGGTGGTAGGTTAAACAGTCAGTAAGTCAGCCAATCAGTCAGTCTGTAAATCTGTTTTTCACTTAATTAGTCGGTCTGCCAGCAAGTCAGTCAGTCAGTCAGATTGTCAGTCTGTCAGTCAGTCAGTCACTAAGTTGGTCAGTCAGCCAGTCAGTAGGTCATCCAATCAGTCAGTCATTCAGTTAATCCGTCATTCACTTAATTGGTTAGTGTATTAGCCAGTCAGTCAGTCAGTAAATCTGTCAATCACTTAATTGGTCAGTCTGTCAGCCAGTCAGTCCTTCGGTCAGCTTAACATGTCAATCACTCATTCTATCAGTTAATCGATCATGCAAACTGACAGTCGTTTTGTATTGTAAGACACACCACCGACATAACTCACCTTTGCAAGACCTTTGATCTGAATCTAAAACATAACCTGTTCGGCGACAAAAACATCGAAAAGAGCCGACAGTATTTTGACAGCCTTGACTACAACCAGAAATGCCCTGAAATAAAGTGTATCAATTATTCACCAATAGCAAGCATCGTGAGTTGCGAGAAATGAGTTTAAACTTGCTGACTGTTTCTAGCATAAAACCACAGCATAAAATTGGAACCTCTGACGTGCCTTACCATCTTACACTCATCCAAGTCTACACATCGTCGTGGATTCCCAAGCGCGCGTACGTAACCATTTGCACATTCGCACCTACGAAATAAGTTTCGTAATTTTAATATACTCGGCTGACCAATTAAGGCCGAAAAGAGTAAATGAGGTAATGTCCAAAAATATGACAACGCTCACAGTGCATTTGCTTTGTAGTTAAACTTGGTCTTTCTAGGACAGAATATATGCTCACTGCTTTTTTTTTTTATTCAGAATGACAGACTTATGATACCTGTAGGATCCAAAGGCATTGATGCAGCGTTGTTGACATAGTCCGTTCCGCACTGAGCACTCATTAAAATCTATAATAGACGAGTACAAGACTAAATTACCGAGAACAACTCGTGGATTCATCAAACATGTAAGGTAACGTCTACTTTTCTTTCACAAGTTTGAGATTTTCAAACTCATCCAATCGAATTTCCCCCAGTTTCACTTCATCAAGTTTCCAACCTAGTCCTCTTTGGTGTCCAATTAAGTGCCACCTTGAGTTTCCTTAGATATTAGGACAAGTTTGATTAGGGGTAACGAGTTGCAATTTTTTTAATAAGCGACCACAAAGAAAATGTTTGCCTTGCAAAGCCCTTCTGTGGTATTCGTGAGCAACAATACCTGCGCAGTTGTTTTTAATTGAGACCTATCGTCATCAAAAAACTAAAAATGTGCTTTCGTGTTTGTACATTGGTCTGCCATCACGCCATCTTAAAACGCAAAACCTCACATTAACCTTCTAGTGCCCTCGGTCACTCGTCACACTGGAGTGCGTGAAACTCTGAGGTTGTGCGGAGAAGCACTGAATCCGAAGATCTGAAAATCAATTTATCATGGAAACTCAGAGTTTTTCCTTTTCCTACGTTTGTGATAAGACGAAAGCGTTTTCAGAGACATCCATGTTTTAGCTAAACCATTTCACAGGATAAGCTTCATAATATTATAATCATACAATATATACTAAATTATGCGCGCGTTTTGATCTGTTGTTACTTAGAGGACAGACGCATATATAACTTCACCATTAACAATATTTGGCTTTTTTATCATATAAAACAAATGGATTCCATGTTGCTGTGGATCTGCAAAGTAACAGATCACAAACGACGTCAAAATGTGGTGAGAACATCACTAACATACTCGGCTGCGCCTCGTGTGTCATTTTTTTTTGTTCTTACCACGTTTTAACGTCATCTGTGATCCATTACAGAACAGACACTCGTCAACATGGAATTAATTTGTTTTTTAGACAGTCATCCTGAGAGATCGTGAGAATCTCGGCTCCAATAACTGATGAATATTGGCAACTCTAAGAATCTTTTAGTAGAAGTAATAATCAAGAGACTTGTTATGACCGCAAGGCATAACACCTTTGTCATGAACAAACAAAGTAAAGTAGATTCATGGAAACAATAACATAGGGTAGCACATAAAATAACAGACTCTGCGCTTTAACAAGAAAGCTTGTCAGGACTGAAGAAGATCATGAAATGTTATTTATGAAACACAAATAACAAAGACTTCGAAAACAATGAATCATGTTCAGTGTTCAGTGCTCACGTTTGAAACATAATGTTCTCCAGAACCTGCCAATCACAGTGAACTGAGTTTCATGAGCGAAGGATACTTCTGACTGTCAGCAGATAAATGTTTAAATAATAAGGTTTTTATACTGAGCAGAAAAGTTCTTCAAGAAATGATTCCACGTAGCTTTCTATTATCATTGTGATCTAAAGATGGATCCGTCTTGCTGCGAGCATCATGGAACTCACCCCAGCCCCCAAGGCTGTATCGAGGTTATATCAGAAGTCGCAAAGAGTACTTCTTTGCCCTCCCCCCCTCAAAAGACTTTGTAGTGTTTTCGTAATCCCCTGTAATTGGTTAATTGGCCGTCAATTTTACGTAGTCCCTCCTTTATTCTCCGTTGACTGATCCCCCCTTTGTTCTCCTTAAAACTTTGCACCCACCCCCTCTCCTTAAAAAAAAAAATCCTCCGACCTCCCCCCCCCCCTTTCAGGCAATGAATTATGAATTATGTCTCATTTCTAATCTAGTTTGGTCAAGGTCTGTATCATCTTTGAGTCCTGATGGCCTATGTCGCCGTACTTGTCAGGTCGAAATTAATCCTTTAAGGCTAAAGAGTATCAAAATTAATCGACGAGTACATTTATTTTCTTCTCAGTCACGAGAAAGTGTTAACTCTTGGATCAATGAAAGAGCCCCCGTTTTTTCATTCCAACAGCGCAACGGCGGACCATGGAGGCTTGCTTTGAAAAGAAGTTATGATTTGATATATACCATCAATTAGTCACAACATAATTACGTTTTATCAGAGTTTGTCTTAAACATATCGTATTTCTCTCGACGAAGGCTTACCCACGATGAACGAAAATAAAGTATTATAAACAACAGAACATTTATCTAAGAGTTTTAACAACACTAGCCTTCGTCAGCTGCCTGAGTTTTAAAATCATCTGTAAACCCTCTTGAAATGGGAGACATGACATGAGAAAAAGTTCTAAATGATTTCTTAGTCACTCGAAAGTAAACAGTTCAAACGAGGCTGTTAATCGAAGCCATGTACGCTATGTAATGTCCTGTTCGCACCAACAAAACATGCTTAGTCAATCCAGGTTTCCCTGAACAAAATTTAACATTAGAAAACTGAAAAGCTGAATTTCACGAAGGGTTTAAGTTCTCATTAACGTTAATTTTTATTGTACCAAATTTGGAGTCGAAAAATGGGGTACAAGTCTATGAAGGAAGCACGACAGCTGTTTGCAAACGTCTACGCTTGGGGCAATATAACACGTGTTTTGAGTCCTGCAGGACCTTACTTCAAGCAACTGCGTTTAACAAAACCCAGCTTCCGCTCAAATGAGCAAACTTGGTGTGACGACTGGCATGGATTTGATTTTATAAACCGACAAGTAATTGTCATCGAGCGAAAGCAGAACCGTCTGTCAGCTTCTTATGGTTTGATTTGATTCAGAAGTAGTTTGTACGTGCACATATGGCCGACAGAATTTCCTCTTTGGCATCCTGTCACACCAAACACCTAGAAACATTACTGTATACAGAGAAACTTTAAAGAGCAAGTAACTGCACGAAGCAGAGAAATACTAGCTCTGAAAAAGACTAATTTCAAGTGGTGAAGTCTTTTTTTTTTTAAGGAAAAAAAAAAGAGCGTAAGTAGCCTTCCTCGAGGCAGCGCAAGCCTCGAAGTTTCATTGGTTGGCACCAAGTTAGCTTTGATTTTCAGTGAATCTCCTATTTCCTCCCATTTTGATTTTACTCATGCGAGACCAGAGACCAGGTCGTGTGCAGCTGATACAAGTCATGACTTCAGTATATCAAGCTGAAATTCTATGTCAGATAAGTTACAGCTGCGAAGAGATTATACACTGTAACCTCAGGAGCCTCGTAATCTTTAAGGTAATTATCTTAAGCAAGATAATCACGGGATAACGCTACCTGCAGAAAGATCGTTTGACAGAGAACAGGGAAGAAATCCCTCATGAAAGGTCTAATGTTTCTTAAAACGCCTAAAGGGCAAATGTGTAGAAATAATTATTACAATTTCACATAGCTTCAGTTAAAGACATTCCTGTATTGTATCAGATGATTCTTGAAATATTGACTCGAGTTGTGGAAATGGACTTCGCTTGGGATCACATTCGAAAAACTCCTCTTTTCAATCAATAGTTGATAATATGAACGATAAATTGGCGTTGTGGAGACAATCTTATCGCGACTTATATAGCTATACTCAATTCATAGCTTGTCATGTCTTGTTATCATTACGGGTTTATAACTTTCAAGAACGATTGCCGCAAGAATAATATGATCTACTGACAATTTGACTTATCGCGCGCGAAATTAAGCCCCCTGCTATTTTATGCTTGCGGTTTACTGAGATGTCAGTTCAGCGCTTCTAATAATTAATCAAAACAATCACGTTTTCCGTTCCTTTAAAGTGCTTAAAAAAATGAATTTAAAGAAGCGAGGAGTCTTTATTTTTATCCGATGCTCAATTAGAACAAGGAAAACCGACTAAGTGTCTCAAGTTGCCATCGAGGAGAACAAACGGAAGATGTCCGCACTACACTGAGACACGAGTAGACATTCATGATTGGGTCAAAGAAATATTCTGTTGACAGAGTTTAGCACGCAAAATAGGTTGTTCTTAATGTTTTTCCGAAGTCAGCAATGTTAGTGTTCATAATACTTGGCAATGTGGGACTTTTTCGAACGCTTTCCTATTCTAAAACATACTACAAGAAGTGAAATTTCGAAATCACTTATTATACAGCTTACCTCTGCATTGGCAGCGATTCACAAGCCTGAATCCTCTTCTACAGATACAACGAATTCCTCCTAGAGTGTTTATACATCCATGCTGGCAACAAGATCCGTCGAATCCTAAACATTCCACCAAGACGTAAAGAATTACCACAAGCCTTATGACGCTCTTACGAAGAGAATTCATCTTTCCACCAGTTTTGTGCCAAAGTTTAAGGCTAAGTGGTTACCGAATGAATGTAACCGACAAGTGTGTTGTAGCTGTCTTCTCTAGACACGCAAGCCGGAAATCGACAGATGCCCTAAATAGATTCATCAGATGAATGCTTACTTCTGAAACCTTAGCCCTCTTTTAAACTAAACAGACCCGACAATTGTCAGCTTCGTGTACAAAAAACATAAACACTGCAACACCCCTTTGAAGTGCACCGATTTGCGCCAAACAGCCTCAGTTTACGGAAATCGATGTATTTTAAAAGTAATTCTTTTTTCTAGCGGGTTTAGCCTGCCGCAAACGTGTCTTGCAAATGCATCACGATCATCCCTGGCGCTAATTGACGATTTAAACTTTGACTGACTGAAGTCTTTGAAGTTTTCAAACACCGCGTAATGAAGAAAGAACTACCCGCAGGTTTATGCAATTTGTCGGACACTGAAAATATTTTCTCCACATGACAGACTTCCGTAAGGGAACCGAAACGCAATATCCATCGACAGCACAAGAGAGCTGTATCCATGTTCTCACCCCAGCTTATTTACCCGCTGCCGAGGTGAGTGGGGGAGGGGGGTGGTGCGGCGGATGTTTCTAGATCATATACTGATCAAACTGGATGGGTCCCCCAAGGAGGGCTCTCTTTGTATCCTTGTGATTAACCCTTTAACTCCCATGAGTGACCAAGAAAGAATTTCTCCTTACAATATCAATGCAATATCAACCAGATAAGTGATGAGAATAAAGAAACTATCCATTTGGGGATAATTAATTGATCCAATGCTAAATTTTCTGAACTAACATTATAAGGATTGTGTAATTGTGAGTAAGGAGAATGACAAATTTGATCTGGGAGTTAAAGGGTTAAGTTATTGGGAATAGACAAGGGATTCTTTATCTCTAGAAAAAAGAGGAGGGAGGGGTGGTGTAGGAGGATTTGAGGAGGATCACTTGGTGTTTAGGGGGAGCGGGAGGGGATCAGTCGGCGTTAAGAGAGTACAAAGAAGGCCACAATTGAAAATTGACCGCCAATCAAAATATTGATGTTAAAGACAAATACTACAACCGTAGGTAATAATGTTTCCCAGATCGATATACCAACCAGCGACTTTGCCAAAACTTAATTTCTTGCACCCTTACGACCTTCTATGGCAACTTGCAGAACTTTGAAGGCGTATTCTGTGGAGAGGGCGCCAAAAATGTGAAGAAAATGATGGCTGCTTCCTATGATATCGAATTTTCCTGGCAAGAGTCGTTCCATAAATCAACTCGCCCACGATTGAGTAAAAGCAGCGACATCAAAAGTATGTGATTAGCAGCTCATTACGGGCGATGAAGGATTGGCATGTCGTGACAGCGTGACAGCTGTTTATTGTCACGCCAACTGCAAGAGATAACAGTGTCCTACCAGCCAGCGAACACTGGAATTATACTATTGCCGAGCCGTGCTTTACTCTAGCAGCATAGGAAAGTTGCCAGGAAAGACAAACTGGCGCCGACGATCGTGTAAAACAGTGCAGTTTCGAAAATTCTCCATCCGGTTCGGGTGGGTCGATTGTCGAAGAACATCCTGACTTGATCGGAGGTGTAGGTGTAGATTCTAATATCGGCATAGTCAGAGAAGTAGAATACTCTGTGCAACTTCTCCGATCATGAGTTAAATGTATAAGCTGTAGCACTCAACACGCAGATTGTGATGCTCCGGATAGCCGATGGTAACATTGGGTAAAAAGATGCTGTTTCGGCGAGGACGAACTTCCTAACTCAATACTCAAGACCACGGAGTACTGCACGATAAAATAAAAACACACCGCGATATGGCTCCACATATTAAAAGTCTCATTATTAATGTAGAAAAGGCTTTGTAACATTCCCAGGTGCTGCTGTAAGGCTTCTGATACCGCTAAGAATGAAGGCTCCTTGGAAATTAGAATTCTAAAGTGCGGTAACATTGTTAAACTCAGAAGTGTACATGTTGTTGGAACACAGAAAGACGCAGAACGAAGGAGCAGAGGAAAAGCAAGAACTGTTGGAAGATTTCACGAAAACCCTTAACTACACACAGAAATTTGGTCGATATAAAAATAGAGAAACCATCGCTCAAGTTAGAAAACCCTTTACTACACAGAAGTTTGGTCGATATAAAAACAGAAACTATCGCTCAAGTTAGAAGGTAACAGAATGAAATTAATTCAATGCTGATATCAGTACAAAGAAACCTCAGAGTAAGAAAATACTTAACCTTTTAACCACCATGGTCTTATTGTTAATTCTCCCCTCTAGCCGTTACACATTTCCTTTTAAATTAGTTTCGAGAATTTGGTGTTAGATCAAGATTTATAACATCTACCTGGTAAGTTTTGAGTATCCTCATTACCTGTTTGCTTGATAATGTATGGATGTTATAGGGAGAAGTTACATTTTAATCACTTGTGGGAGTTTAAGGGCCAGAAAAAAGATCTTTCCATGACATGCTGGCCAATTCTATAAGTAAAATAAAAGAGTGTTATGCTTGTAAATCAAAGACAATCTTCTCAGACATTAAGAGCAACTGATCAGCGATGCTTGACTGACCAAGACTATTTGTGCATTAGAGGTGTGTAATGAAGGAGATTTTAGTTTATATAATAAGCTGAATTTTACACGCATTTGATTGGTTCTTTCTTATGATCTATTATTAACAACATCTTGCTTTTCTATCATATAAAATAAAGAGATTCCATGTTGCCATGGCTCTGTTAAGTAATAGATCACAGAACACATCAAAACATAATAACATCAGTGATATTCTGTGGTGCCTCATGAGCCATTTTTTTTCTTATCACATTTTGATGTCATCTGTGATCTTCACTGAACAGATGCACAGGAAAATTGGAACTATTTTTTCTAAACAGAGTAGTGACCTCTGCAAAACAACCACCTCCTCTCATCTTCCTGTTAGTTTTACCCCAGACTGATTGTCACAATGAAGTTCAACTTTATTTTCAGTTTCTGACAATCCAAATCTCTTGTTATAGTTTGCTGGGCAAAAAGAAACTGCACAAGTTTGAACTGGTCTGTTTGGCCAATTTATGTCCTGAAAGCTAAGGCCTTGATTCCAAGGTTAGTGTTTACCTTTCAGACCCTAGCATCAGTATGCATGTTCTCCATACTGGTTTTTATACATTGTCTATGGAATTAACAAGGAGAATTTGTTTAACAGTCAAATGTTTGTTTAGTGAGGGATCACTTGCCTTTTTCTTTACACCAAATGTTGTTATTCAGCAGTGATACTGCAAAGAGAAATTAGATGCCAGTTATTCCTAGGGATAGAGGTTTAATCCTTTAACTCTCATGAATGACCAAGACAGAATTTCTCCTTACAATATCAATACATTATCAAGCAGACAAGTGGAGAGAATAAAGAAAAATATTATTTTGGGGGATTATTAGTTGACCCAAACACAAATTCTCCCTAACTAACATTACAAGAATTGTACTGGAGACAGTAAGGAGAATTTCTTATGAGATCGTGGTAGTGAAAGAGTTTAAAATCCTTGTTTCACTGCATACACATTGCTCGCATTTTTCCCTACCCCTAAAGGGCTTGGGAAAATACTATGCAACTGGTAAAATATCCCCCCCCCCCATAGTGTTTTTTAAACGGGTCAAATACGGTGTATTAAAACCCATCGCCTATGATGATAAGCACTTGCTCAATTTGTTACAGAAAGTTTTCTTTTCTAAACTCTCTTTTTCAGCTTAGAGGGAAGGTTTGATGATGATGACCTTCAGCAACTACTGGACGACATTCAGACACCTAGAAGTTTCTATTACTAGCCAGATATATGGTGGTTTGATGTGAGGCAAGTGATGCAAGTCCTGCTTTGGGTGTCAGAAAACAGTCCCAACATTTGATATTTAATTTGTTATAAACTAAGGAAGTGTATATTTTGTAGATCAGACATGGGTGTGAAGTCCCTATGACTGACTTTATTAATGTTGCTCTAAACTATAAGAAAGCAGACGGAAAGAAATTGTTTCATTTGACCTATGCGCACACACACACACAATCAGATCATCTCTTCTGAGGTACGACAAAGTGCAATTTTGTAACTTGCAGTAAGAATGATAATCTTTTCATTATTGTTGAGTCATATTACTCTTTGGGTAATATAGTATTATCAGCTGAGTTGATAACATAAATTGGCCACCGTAAAGAGTTTGAAAGCTGACGTTTCGAACGTTAGCTCTTTGTCAGAGCGAAGGACTTGGGGCTAACGCTGAAAACGTCAGCTTTCAAACTCTCTACGGTGGTCGATTTACGTAATCAACTCTGTTGCTAATGCTATATTACCCTGTTATACTCTCCCACCGACGCAGCACCAAAGCATGGAAAACAGATAAAAAAGTTGATCTCAGCTTTTTGAAGCCATATGTTTTCCATAGTATTAAATGGAGAGTTCTGCAGAGTCGCATCATACAATCATGATTGTAATGAAAGGTTCTTAAAAATTCTGCAAAATGAACCACAAACATATTATCACTTGAAGAAGTGTGTTTTATTGTCATAAGTCGAAGGAATAGCTCCTTTGCTAAACACGTATTTTATCTTATATTCTTCCAATTTATATCCGCGAAACCTTTTGGCGCGTACTGCTGTTGCGGAGGACTGGGTATAGGTATTTTCCAACCATCGTTCAGAGCATTGTTAGCCGACATGATAGCACCCTCAGAGTACCCCCGATAGGGATGATATGCGCTACCAATAACGTAGATCTCCTCTCCTGCAATAGGTCTCTTTGCCCATTGGGTGACTTGCTTCATGGAAACGCGGCTTCCAGGTTTCTGTAAGTACCTTGAAATAAAGAAAGCGTATTCGGGATGGTCTGGGAGACTTGTTTTTATGACAGAACTGGAGTCGAAGTAGAAATTTTCCTTTTTAACCCAGTGTAAGATTTCAGAGTTCTTTTATGAGTGTCAAGAATAATCCACATTTACATTAGTTTTGGTTGACTTCACCTTATGATTGGTCGGAAAAAAACTTGTGTCACGCATTCACAACCAATGGCGACCTGATTAATAACCTTTTCCTGCCTCAGGAAATTCACTCATTACAACATTGAGTTTCATCGGCTCGTTTCATTCTTTTCCTTGGCTCTGATTGGTCATTGAAATAGCTTTTGTCTGTTTTCACGACACTCAATCAAAAGAAAAGATAGGTAGTCTGACGCAATGACAAGAGGGAGAAGAACACACTTTTCAAATGCACGACAGGATTGCTAGGTAATTGTTAATTTAAAGTACTACCCTTTTCAGTAATGATTACAATGGCTGGCCTTCAGAGAGAATTCTCTTACCATGCACCTTCGTTCCAATACTGATACACTGTGCTCAGAGGTTTGGGGATTTTTCTGTTAAACTTGTATTCCAAGGCGCGGTGAATTTCTCGGTCCATGACGTCTTTTGGTAATTTGAGGATCTCGCCCCATTTTTCGCCACAAACACCGTCCGTGTAAGCTACGTGAAGAACTGCCTCGCCATTTCGACCGCTCCCGCTGGTAATAAACGAGACAATTATTGAAAAGATAGGAATTTTTAAACTCGGTATTAAAATTAATAGAAAAAAGATAGCTTTTTCGCCTTGTCACAAGGCTGGAACCCATGAGGAATCGAACCCCAAACCTTTGGAAAAGAGGAAAAAAATGATTATGTTGTATCGCTTTAGAAACGAAATTATTCTAAGCCGATACGGAGCTTTGATATATATTGATGAGAATATACAGGTATATCTTGTCAACAAGCCCCACCTATGTGGTAACGTCCATCCAAGACAATCACTGTTGGATAAAAATCTCTCCATAGGATACAACTTGTCCTTCACATTCGTGATTTCTTCCCACCACGCCGTGGGGTATACTGCAGCCCCCTTAAATGCTGGGCGGGGTAGGATGGACTGAAATTCTGGTGCGCGCTGAATCTGTTCCGCTACGCTGCCGCTGACACTTCCAAACGCACCCGGAGGAGCAGCCACAACTAATTTCCCAACGCTTACTTCGTATTGTGAAGTTTTAAGGACGAACTGGTTTGTTTGTTTGTCTATTGATAGAATCTTGTGGTTATCACCCGTGAAAATTTTTGTGCCCAGACCTCTTGCCGATCTGGCCAAAGCCTCGATGAATGCCGACATCCCTCTTAAAGGACGAATCTCTTTTCCTGTAAGTGCAGCTAGTTGTTCGTAGAATTCTACCACGCCTTCTGGACTACCGTCAAGGTCTCCATCATACCCAAAAACGTCGAAATAAAACCTCGAACCTTCAGGTGTTAAATAGTGCTTCTGGAATGTCTCGAACGTTGCGAAATTGTGGACTTTATCGACATGTTCTTTTCTGAGTAGATAGTCCAACATTTGCGAACAAGTCATGTATTTGAATTTTCCTTGAGTTAGAGCCGGGAATGATTTTCTTTTGATTTCATGCTCGTCCCGTGCGAAGAAACCTCTAGTTTCTGTTCGAGGATTTGAGTAAAAGTTCCAGTCTTTGTGAGGAATGTTTAGTCTGTTGAGGATATTCCTATGAAAGAAAAAATTTTGTGCACAATTGAAATTCAAATCGTCTCAATTGCACTACTAGCAAGTTGAACCCAAGAAAGAGAAAAAAAATTTCAGACTGTCCGCGAGCTAAGTGGTCAACCAGCCGGAGCTTATTCCAGTTTCCATAGTGTTATGGCATAATCTAACCCACGGGAAATACTACAATTCCACAAACTCAACTACTTTATTAAACAGCAAATAATTTTCTTAACAAGGAGCAGTTCCCAAAACCAGTACAATACATATCGTTCATAACCTTCATTAAGCCCACCACAGTCTATATCCCAGCTCACCACTGGCACAATCTCACTGGTGTCTCCAAAGTTACCGGCCTTGGAATGAGCAATCTTCCGCGGTAACTCTCGGTATAGCTTTCAAAACAGTCGTCGCTCCGACAACAACAACTCCTACTACTTTTACGTAAGTGAGTCTTTATATTTATTTACAAAGTGTTCTGGAGCATTCTAGAGGCTCACATAAAAACTACTTTAGTAGTATTACTTAACAATTGCGTGACTTGATGAAATGTTTTGGAAAGTGCTTTGGTATGCAAGTCAGCATGACTCAGCAGTCTGGAGATTTCTAATGGCTTATATTTACAACAATTGCTCATAACAATAGAATGAGGCGACTAGCAGTATAAGTACTCCCCCCTGGAGCAGTATAAGTACTCCCCCCTCTCCCCCGACATTCCATCAGGCCTCCTGGCCCGACATATCGCCGTTACCCGTTCATACTCTTGGGTTAAAAGAGGCACAGTTAGGGTAAAGTATTTTACCCAAGAATACAACACATTGACCCGGCGAGGGGTCTGAACCGAACTCTAACCTTTATAGAAAGAACAATACATGGGCGCGCGTAGATATGGAATTTCTCTTCGAGTGTTCAACTCGATAGCTCACGGGTGAGCGGAGCGAAAGAGTAAGATATCGAGTTGAACATGAAAAGATAAATTTCATATCTTCAAGTGACCATGCATTATTTTGTATATTGTATAGACACAATAGCCCTTTAACAGTCCAAAAAATGAAAAGTCGACTTTATATTGAATGAAAAAAGCAGGATACGCAATCCACGAAAAAAAAAATCCGCATAAAGCGCGTTGGAAAATCCTTGTATAACACCGTAGTTTATTGGGTAATTCGTTTTATTGCACCGCCAGCAACTTGTACCAAAACAAGAAAAGATACTCCTGAAACTAATTCACGCCTACCTCATGTTGTAGTGAGCCATATCGATTCTCCATGCTCCGAGACCTGAAGATAAAGCCAAAATGTTGAAGCATCATAACATATATGTAATATAACTATTCTCAAAACAGCACGCGCAGTTTTAGACTTCAATCGATAACGTGCCGGATCTACGGGACGCAAATTCGATAATCGATTCCTCTAAGGGGACTATGTTTTTTTCGTCCTATGCTTGACATAATGAATAAAATCAACGTTCTATGATATACTTTCAGTTGCGATGCAAGATTTCTTTTCCCCAGGCATCTTCTACCTATTTTTTGACACAGGAAAGAGAGGCTTTTTGGTTTGATTTATCAGCTGAAAAGTTTGCAGTCAAATGTGCACACAACTCCATATATTGAACAAGGTTGTGCTTAGTCTCTGAATCGTATTTACCTCCATATCAACCTACACTGGCTAATCAGTTGAAGGACAAGTCCGCTCTAAACCTTACATAGACTGAACAATACAGATTAATTTTTAATTGACAATGGCGCCTTATTAATGTAACAGCACATTCACCGAATTCGGCTCACTTCTCATTGGACGATATTTTTGGATGAGAACACAAGCTCCGGCGGAAAATTTGGTCAAGTACAAGAATTATACGCTTTACTGAGAGTATTTCTGTGAGAAACTCATCGGAAGAAAAGAAAAACGGTAATGCGTGAAACCTTCAAGCGAAGCCATGAGCGAAGCTATATAAGAAGGAGACTCTTTTTCACCAGAAAACTGGTTTTGTACTTAGTCTCATTTTGAAAGCGAGCCCGCTCAGATATGTCAAACAAGCCTCGACTTGATGTATTCGACCCCAGTTCTCCCGAGTCGAGTGCATTGGCTCACTTTTATCATCACACTTACCTACTACTTCATCTGGCACTTGAGGAAATACATGATCAAAGATTCTTCCACCAAGACGAACATCTCTCTCAAAAACACACACTTTTGTTTCCTTCTTGTGTCTCAGCAGTGATTCCGCCATGTAAAGTCCCGCCAGACCTCCACCGACTATGGCGACATCGCAATCCATTGGGGTCGCACCTAGGGGGAAAAGCTATAAGAAAATCGTTGTGTAATACGCACAGGCTGGCTTGCCTTTGAAAGGTCGTCCCAAGATTTCTTTCCACCTCTCAAGTCCAAAAAATTGGGTAGAAACTAATTGAAAGTAACACTTACAGAGTCCGCAGGTCTTCCTGCAGGCTTGTTTGACATTCACATTTGTTGTGCAGAGTTTCTTGTAGTGTACACAGAAACTCTCTCCGCTCAAGTCTTTGCATTCTGAAGAGCAAGAAGCTAACATGACGAGTAATCACACAATCACACAATAGAAATAGTTTTAGAAATACTTCGCAACTTAGTGTCCAAACACTGCAGGACTCGGTGGCTTCATTTGTTGCTTTCTATATGTTTGGCGCTTCTAATGTATCATCTAGGCGAGTCAGGCATGAAACTAAATTTGAACCGAACGGCTGTATTGGTCGCTTAATGTTTTTACACCTTTAAGACCGGGTATATTTTTCTTTGCTCTGAGTTCTCTTTAGCTTCATAAGATATTTACCTATTTTTTCCGTGTAGTTATGTTCGTTATCTTTTTTGTCGAGCGAATAAGAAGATTGTTATTCGTTGAGCTCTCTATTCAAGATGGTAAATTAAATATCTACCCAGAGTTTTGAGAGCCGGGTCAACAAAAGTGTTATCTTTTTTCAGATGTTTCCTCTGCTGACACGAGACAAAGCCATAGCATAATTTCATTTTCTCTTCTTCTTAAAGGCTCTCTTTCTTCATCCTCTGTCCCAAATTTCAGAACAAGGCAAACATGTTATGGGAAAGAAATGGAATTCATCTATATGGCAGAAGGTCAAGGTGTCGTAAAACTTCCTAATTTTCCAAAGCGAATTTGTTAGTAAATGTTGTCATTACTTTCTTACCGAGGGCTTTGCTTCATGGATAAACGCGATTTATAATTTTTCGATATGATATTTAAAATTACCTAATTTTTCTTCCAATAGCTTTTAACTGGGCGTTGGTGGTATAGTGGTTAGCATAGCTGCCTTCCAAGCAGTTGACCCGGGTTCGATTCCCGGCCAACGCATATTCTTTTTCAACTTTTTGCTAAATCATTTCTTTCTTGTCTCTCACGCGTTGTCGACATCTATTGATGAATCAAAGTTCTATCAGGCTAAACAGTTTTCTCGACATTCAAACTCTTACTTGGCACATTTTTAGCAAACACTTCTGTTCTAAAGGCTTCACCTGAGTTCCTTAATTTTTACAACTTATCAAGTTGTATAAGTTTTTTCTTCTTATTTTTTTGTAAGTGTTAATCAACATGAACGAAAAACGAGATGCTAAGAATCATTGTATCAGCTCCGATAGAGGTCATCTTGCAAATATTATCATTAGCTGGCGAGCTGCTAAATCTTATTAGCTCAAGAATTCAAGATATACTCTTTCATCGAAGATATCACTTTAAAATTCCTGAAACAAATTTAGCTAAATTTGTAGTACCTCGCGAGAATGCAAAGCCGATGAAGCCCAAAATTAAACCAAGGAACACTTTTTCCATTTTCAGTCAACACAATAAAGTAGCTGGTTACCGCTGCCTCGGAGCAATGCCTAGTTTTTCTCAACACATGTAACAGCTGAGCATTCAGAGAGATTTACTGTGGCATTTGTATTTGGCCAAGAATCAAAGTAAGTTTGCTGTAAAAACATCAGTTACAGGACATTTTTAGTTACATGACATAATTTTGACGACTGTGGTACTGTAAAATAAACGAGGCGCTGAAACTTGGAGAACGTTTAAACAGATGTTTAAACGAAACAAAGGAAACTCTGTCTATTTACCAGACTGGTAGCTCTGTTAACTTTTTTTTATGTTTGCTACGCGGGAGCCAAAGGTCAGCTCTCTCCTTTACTTCGCAAAATCTGATTGCTAATTCTCCCCTTCAGCTGCTACTCATTTCTTTGTAAATAAGTTAAGAGAATTTGGTGTTACATCAAGATAAAGAATTCTACCTGATTAGTTTGTGTATTCTCATCACGTGTTTGCTGAACTATGTATGGTTATTTTAGGAAGAGATTATACGTTAATCACTTCTAGGAGAAGAGAAAAGTCGCACGGTGCGCATTCTATTTCACACATTCAAAACTAAGAATTTGATCTCCTTGTCGTTCGACTCAAGCATACGTACAACAAATTAAGATCACCTTTGCAAGAAACAAGTTTGATCCTTTCGATTCTTCGTGTGTTCCTCCTTCCCTTTTCCTCTTTCCCCTAATTAAAGAGTCCGATCCGATGTTGAAATTATTCAGTCGAATCAACAAACTAAAGGCCTTTTGTTTTTATCAATAACGTTTTAAACTGGCTTTTTTTTTCAACAACGAAATTTTTTATCCAATAATATTTTCTTCGGCAAAAAAAATTAAATCAACAGCAGCAAAATATATTTAAGTTCACATTGCAACCAGGTGGAAAATCAGACATGGTTTGATGCTACTCTGGTTTAAAGATTTAATAAATGTAACCGAAGAAGTTGCAATTCATAAACCCAACGTTTCGACACTCCTGTCCAATGCCTTCTTCAGTGGTGATCTAAACGCTGCAACAAAAGGTCCTCTTATACGATCATTAATTAGCTGTTTCTTTTCTGACGAGGTGTAAACAGGCTTCAGGAGTCATCCATGGGTCATCCATGAGGTTACTTTTCTCACCAAGAAGAACAAGAAAATACCCGCAGTTTAACCTCTCTTTTTAATAAGTCACCGAACGAAAACTTACTGCTTGAGCAGTGTTTGCCTAAGTAACCACGCTTACAGTCACACGTTCCATCCTTAGAGTGGCACCTTTCTGTGTGATTAGCCAGGTACTTGCATTTTTCTCTGCACCCTACTGCAAAGGACTCTGAAGGGCATCCTGTGAAGGAGGCATTATTACAGTAAAACAAGGGGCAAAATTCAGTTTCAACGCCGTATTAAGTGACATCTACCTTTAGAGCAGCGGGCCCCAAAGAATCCTGGGTCACACTTACACGTGCCAGTTACCGGATGACAAGGTTCCATGTGAACGTAATTGACGAATTAAACTCTGACTTTACTGAAGTCGTTGAAGTCTTCAAACACCGCGTAATGAAGAAAAATTTCCCGCAGGTTTACGCAATTTGTCGGACACTGAAAACATTTTCTCCACACGACAGACTTCGGTAAGGGAACCGAAACACCATATCCATCGACAGCACAGGAGAGCTGTTTCCATGTTCTCCCCCTAGCATATTTTGCAAAACTGCCTTAAAACTTTCCTTACAGTAAAATAAAATCGGAAATCATCTGGGTTTGAGTTGAATGAAAATAGAAGTTGACTCTTCAACTAACTGCTGTTGTTCGACCGCGCTCCCGCCATATGAGTTGAAGGCTGGGCCGCTATGCATCTGCGGCGAGGTTACGGAGCTATTTTAAACATGGCAGCGGGTTGTGTCTAAAATGGCAGCGTCCGTATTCGCAATATTTAAAACATATTTTACAGTCTAGGTTACTCTTTAGAACCTCAGCACACGGTAAGTAGTTTTTAATTTTTTTTGCTAGTTGTTTATTTGCATTATTATAATTTATTATCATTATCAGTTTTGGCAGATACTACCGTTATGCTTTCTGTTTCTGAAGTCCTCTTTCTTCGGCGGGTACACCTAGAAGCCGTTAGAGTGAAGTATTTGAGGTTTATCGAGAGAAACCAGTATTCTTCTCTATCTTTTTTATTGCCACTGCGTTACGTGCTAGGAGTCAAGTAACACTGCCACTAAAATTACCTTGGGTTTCCTGCAGTACGAGTAAATCATGCAGTCCTACTCTCCGTTGATTCTTACGAGCCAACCAGTGCTTAGGACCAAAGCAAACAAGGATGACGTAGAATTTAGGTTTAATTAATTCAACATAGCAACCTCGTTCTCAGGGTCCCCTCTCTTCACCCCTGGGGGAGGTGACCCGGTTGCGGCTGGTTGCGTGTCTCCCAGAAAAATTAAGTCGAGGATCCACCCTCCCTACGGCGTTCTTTGTTCTACAAAGGCACGTGATCAACTGCAACCAGAGTCCCTCCTCGAAGGAGGAATAGAAAGGACCCTTCTTGGGGTCAGTTGCATATAAAGCTGACCAATCTGAAAACGGGAAATAAGCAATTAATTCAACCTCATTTCAAAAGAAGTCGCATAGTAACCAATTCTGGGTATATTTTTTAGATGCGTGATGTCACGTCTATGGCACTTTTGAAAAAAAATGTTGCGCTTTGCAGCAGACTGGAGAATTTGCATTTTCGTTTGCAATTCGCATTTTCACATGGCATCTCGGGAAAAATGTTTTCCAACTTACGTCAACTTTCAGTCTTTTCACGTGAATTCATCAGCAGATTTCTTCTGTTCCCTCGCTTTGAATACTAAAAATCAATTTAGTAACTGCGTAGTGGAGCCACATTGAGAGGTTTGCAGAGTTTGCAGCTGCAAGTCTTGATCTGTCGCAGAAATTTGTCGACTGTCTGTGGTAGTGTTATCCTCCACTGGATGATTTACCGATGCAGCAAACACTCGACATCCCCATTTGAAAAGGACGTCTGCAAATCCCTGGGGATAATTCTCGCTAAACATCACATACAACCATGGTGTCAGGGCGGCATTGAAATGAACCAACAATAGCCGCAGGTAGAGGACATCACAAGGAACATGTACACCGTTTTTACGAAGAACCATCAATATGAAATACAGCGACCAGCAAAGAAGAAACGTGGAGACCACCACTACAACCATTCTGACCACTTTACGATTAGATTCTTCTCGACGTTTCCTGAAAGCTCCTGAAATATCGTTTCCAGGGATGTGACGCTTGCGACGAAAGAGGAAACTTCGAGGGGTGTCGCTATGCGTGTTTTCTAAGTGTCGCTGATGTGGGGACTATTTTACCGGTCGTAATGAAACCACGAAAACCAAGATGACTATCAACGGTGTTTATTTAGATCACGGTCACGATTACGATCGTAAACTGAAATTGCAATAATATTATAACGAAAGCATGAATCTAATTGAATTGGTGCGAAAGGCATGAAAGAAACGCTTTACGTGCTTATGTCGATAACGCGATTAAAATACAACAATCAACGTGAATTAACATAAACAAATCATAAAAGGCTAAATTAAAACTACTCGAGATTCAAAGATCGGCTACACGATGACCATTTGCGGCTGATTAACAGCCCAAAGACTAAAACGTGGGCGTTACTTTGCGAGCGTCTAGTTATTTCAAAATACTCCTTCGATTTCAAGATAATTAGTTGTACTGTTGTACAACACAGTACATATGTGCGCTATCGCCCAAGGTAAAAAACTAAACTTAAACATATTGAATTGAAACTAACAAAAATCACTTACATATCGGTCCCGCTTGTGCCAAAGGTTTGGAACGAAAGACGAAGTTATTGCTGTTCAAGGTGAAATCTTACGAAACTCTGGCTTATAGGGACGCTAATTTAGGTTTTATATGCGCGTGGTGAAGTTAAAATATCCGATTTCAAACCAATAGGGAAAAAGATAAACATTGTAACTAAGATCGTAACTAGGCACGCAAATTAAAGTAATTGACAATTGATCTAAACAAAAAAAAGGCTGTTATTTGTTCGATATCCTTAACAAGGGATTTTCATTCTACCCACAGCGACAATGATGGCGATGTTCAACACAGCAGTGATTGAAAATGGAATGGCGTACAATACTATGAACACGAACTTGAAGTATATCATCGCCGTACCTGCGCCAAATTTTACGTCAAAGTCGACAATGCAGTACATCTTTTGTTGATATTCATCCCAGTCTGTTGCCAGAAGAGTTGGTGTTTGAACGCTTATCGCGATTACCCATATCACGAGAATCACGAACACGCAAGTTCTCGTGGTAATAGACGCTCGTAACGGGAACTACACGGCCAGTGAGCGATCTAAGGTGATAGCCACAATTGTAAGAACAGAGACAATGGTGGATATTTCAACTAGGAATGGTAACATACGACAAAATATCATGCCAAGCAAATCGCTCAAGAGCCACCTGTACCCGAACAACAAGATTATAATGACACGAGGAAGGTACACTAGTGTAAAGATCGAGTCACTTATCGCCATGTTTGCGATAAAGAAATTAATAGTTTTCCTCATTGCTTTGTTTCTTAACAGTACAGCGAAAACCAGAAAGTTGCCGGTTATGGCAAAAAACGCAATCGGCGCGAACGGCGCGAACGGCGCGACGCGAAAAGCGCGAACCACGTTCGTGTCGTGAATGAAACAAAGCGCTTCGTGTACCAGTGTTTCATTCGAAGTCGAGTTTGAATAAGACGCCATTTCTTGTTGAGTGACAAACTTTTATAGGAGAAACCTTTTCCACTGGCTGCTAAAGCAGCTGAAGTTGGCTATTTGGTTTTCGTCTGGTTTCGATTGTCTTTTAAATGTCGTTCTGTGTACAAAACTTGTTTGATTATACAGTGCACGCTTAGCTATATTGCTAGATGTCACATTTTTTTTGACAATGACTGATAGAGCGCTAATAAGAAAGACAAACAGTAGAAGAGGTACAATTTTTTTTCTTTTTTCCTACGAAGAACCTACAAAGCATATAAATAAACTAAAATAAATTTACCGAGAACCATTTAGTTTTGGTGAAACAAAATGTTACACACTACAAATGAACATCCGATAGTTTTATAAACGACAACGATTCATTTATTATCCGAGTTATTTATTGCCGGCCGAATCATTGAAATACTCATCTCCACTCCTGTCAAAGCAATCCTTTCGCAGCGCTGACAGTTGTTAGTTTTTCTTATAATGAAACCCGATATGTCACATGAAAAAAAAAAAAAACAAACAAACAAACAAACAGGAAAATAAAAATTCAGCTGCTACAGAAGATTGTGGGTGCTTTCATTCGACACTGAGGGCAGACCCCTTTTTGGCTCTTTGCCCTAGATTCGCTCTATTTTCAACTTTATTTATTCAGCAAAGCACCAATTGATGTATGGAACTATTGGCGGTTGTAGATATGCCGAAGGCCAGCTGTTTTCCCAATAGTAAATTAAAATTTCCATTGTAAACTACCAGTCAAAACTGTGTCGAAGAATATTTGTCGTTTAATTCAGAAAGTTTATATTTTTACAGGTAATGAAAAGGAATTATCACCAAATTTTGAATATTGCAAAGCTGAATAATGCTTTCCGCGCGCGCTGATTGGCTAGTTTGAAGGTGATTAGCCGAGCTCTTTTCATCTCTAGGCAGCCAAAGAGCATCATGAACTAGCCTCCCGCCTCATTACGGTCAGCTGAGAGGAGATTGTGGTGTGCCAGCCGGTATCCAGTCTTTTCGTACCCATAGACTTTTGTACTCGAAGGATTCGTACCCAAATTCAGACAATTTGAACGATCGAACCCAGTTAATGTCGGTTTGTAACAGATCCGCTGATCGATTCGTATCCGTCCCAACTTTCAGTGACGATCAAAACCGAGGAGAAATCGCGAAACACCTCACGCACTAGTGCGTGAACAGTTGTCGATTGTTGAGTGCGAGAAGTTAGTATAGAGTCAAGCGAGTAAAATACAAGTAAAGTTCTGTTGCGCAAACTTGTGACCTTTTCAATCGCAAGTTACTATTTTGCGATAGCCCAGTAACGTGCGATTGCTCATTACAACTCGCGATCGCGACTGGTAACTCGCATCAACTAATAATAGTTGACATCACTGATACATGTGTCATCAAAGATGGCTGACGGGTGTTAGTTGGAAAGAGACGATTTGGGAGAGGTGCCTTGGATGTTTTCAATGAGATGTCATTGTGTCAAAAACCAATTTGGTGAAGATGCGTTTGATTTGCCCGAGAATGGGCAAAACATTATTTCATCTAAAGGTTCTTACTTACAGTGATTTTGAGACGGAGACTTCGGGAATCTCTAATCAATAACTTACTCCTCAATGCAACTGATCTAGCACCGTACAAGCTACATTTTTCACGCGATAAAAGTTTAGTAAGCCAGCTGTGCTTGCGTTGTTGGTGTTTGCATTTTATGTGCGTCAAAATGGGCAGGTAAATAAAAATGATATAGGCTTGCACCGCGTAACGAGAAAAAAAACTAGTAATATTGCTTTTTTAAAACTTTGGTTTTGACAAGACGGAGGGGGAGGTGGTGGGGTGAGATTTGAAGGTCAGTGGGGAGGGGGTGGGGTGTGTTGAGATAGGTTTGAAGGTCAGTAATGAGCAAAGAAAAGAGAAGGATGATTTTTGTGTCTCTAATCCTCCGCAAACTGAACATTCTTCGTTAACAAAGGGCTGTTTTCAATCTACATGTAAAGCGTATCTTTATTAACTCAGTTTACAAGCGTTTATAATGATCAGTTCCTTTATATTTTCAAGTTACAAACTGTAAATAAATACTTAAAAAAAAACGTTATATTAAGGCTTAGCTAGAAAAATAAGCCCGGGAAATTTTTTCCTTTTCTTTGGTTATTATGGCTACAACGTCCTGCCCTTCCTCCCTCCCCCCACCCTATACATAACCGACGTAAATGAACCTCACTCCAAAATTCGACAAAAGGAAAAAAAAAAATAAGAAGACCAATCGTTTTTTTTGATCGCTTGAGAGGATCGGGGAGCAAGTGATTTTGCGGCCGATCACATGGTTTTCATGAGGAAACGGAGGGGTGATCAGTCGTCGCCAACAGAGTCTTAGAAGAATTAACTGCCAATGAGGGGGGGGAGGGGGAGAGGGGGGATCAGAAAATATATTACAAAGCTTCATGGTAGGATCAGGTAAACTTTATCGTGACAGTACCAAAATCCGACCGCCCCCCCCGACCCCCGGCGATAAATGATGGTGGTCCTTTGTACACCTCAAAATGATTCCTTAACTGTCAAATTTTTAAATGATAACTGACATTTGTATGACTTATTTTTTCTTGATGGTTATTTCATCTTTGGAATTATAAATCAACTTTGCAAAGCAAGAAGCTATGGCGATGTTAACGACAAATACTACAGCCGTAGGAAACAATGTCTCCCAGATCGATATACCAATCAGTGACTTCGCCAAAACTTCGTTTCTTGAATCCTGACGACTTTCTATGGCAACTTGCAGAATTTTGAAGGCGTATTCTGTGGAGAGGGCGCCAAAAATGTGAAGAAAATGATGGCTGCTTCCTATGATATCGAATTTTCCTGGCAAGAGTCGTTCTGGAAGTTTACTTCCATAAATCAACCCGCCCACGATTGAGTAAAAGCAGTGACGTCGAAAGTACGTGATTAGCAGCTCATTGCAGGCGATGAAAGATTGACATGTCGTGACAGCGTGA
This sequence comes from Pocillopora damicornis, assembly GCF_964200805.1. Classification (NCBI taxonomy): domain Eukaryota; kingdom Metazoa; phylum Cnidaria; class Anthozoa; order Scleractinia; family Pocilloporidae; genus Pocillopora; species Pocillopora damicornis. The sequence goes on from NC_142677.1 coordinate 3,277,114, forward strand.
CAGCTACACATTGTCACGCCAACTGCAAGAGATAATACAGTGTTCAGCCAGCCAGCGAACACTGGAATTATGCGGATTGCCGAGCCGTGCTTTCGTAAACCAACTTTACTCTGGCAGCAAAAGAAAGTTGCCAGAAAAGATAAGCTGGCGCCAATGATTGTGTAAAACAATGCAGATTCGAAAATTCGCCATCCAGTTTGAATGGGTCGATTGTAGAAGAACATAACTTGACCGGAGGTGTAGGTGTAGATGCTAATACCGGCATAATCAAAAAAGTAGAAAACTCTGTGCAGCTTTTCCGACCGTGAGTTAAATGTATGAGCTGTAGCACTCAACGCGTAGATAGTGACGCTCCCGATAGCCGATGATAACATTGGATAATAAAAATCTTGTTTCGGCGAGGACGAACTTCTTAACTCAATCAAGACCACGGAGTACCGCACGACAAAATATAAACACACCACGATATGGCTCCACATATTAAAAGTCTCATTGTTAACGTAGAAAAGGCTTTGTAAACATTCCCAGGTGCTGCTGTAAGGCTTCCGATACCCGCTAAGAATGAAAGCTTCTTGGAAATCGGGTGCAACTTCGTCGAAGTTGTAGAGTAATTTCTTCTCTGTAAAAATCCCTCCGTTGCATGTCGATTTGATCGATTCGTTGTTGTGGTTTCGGTTGTTGTTCAGTTTCGCTTGATCACACGATATGTTCCTGGATCCGTTTTTCATTTCGAGATAAACTCTTGCCGTTGAAAAGTAGCTTCTTTACTTTTCAGAAAGAATGTATGATGAGTAATGACGTGAATCGAATCTCGGCCGGAGTATTAAGAGCATCCTGTGCGACCGGAAAGGCGCCACTCGCTCAAAATTATTCAGAAAACCTTTCTACCGTCTCCTACATTCGATCACGCACGAGTCACGCTCACACCTCTTCAAAATTCCAGCTTCACCAACCTCGATAATAGTCAGTCAATTTTAAAACTCGTCTTAAACAATCGTTCCGAAAACGATGCCAATTCAGTTGGGAATATCATTTGTCATTATTTTTTTTTCCAAAGATTTCAATTGTTTTAATTAGCAAGTCAAAAAGGAACGCCATTATTTTTAACATATTTTCGCTTCAGTGACAGTCAGCTTTGAAACCAATATGCCTTATTTGCCTCGTATTGCAACCTAAAATGGCCCATTTTACACATTAGTAATGTGTCATTTTACTTGCCCAGGGTGCGAATTACGTTAAAAAAATCAACTGCGGTCATGAGCAATGTAAACACATTAAATCATGATATTTGAATAATATATTAATGTTAAAGAAACCTGTTGTACTATATTGAGTCTCTCTGGGCAGTTGTACCGAAGCGAATTATGTTTTAAATGAGAATTTAGACCTTGGAAACTTATTCGAGAGGATACTACTTTTTTTTCCATTCGTGATCAATTCAGTCGACAAAAAACTGGAGTTCTGGAAGCTCTGAAGGGGCAAGTAGAGTTTGTTTTTAACGATCACCGATGAAACTCGTTTTTACATGAAACATACAATTGGAAAAATGATTGATCTGCGTTAGCTTCAGCAAGAAGGCGATGGCAACGAGGACGTGTCAAAACAAAATATCTACTTGATTGTACAATAGCTTAGCAAGTGCGTTTTTCGACTTTGCACATTATTTAGCCGTCCTCTGCAAAACAACCAAGTCAAAGTACCATAATCTGCGGGGTCGTGAACCCCGACAGGAAATTACTTAAGTTGCAGTTTGTATTGGAACTCAACGCTTCTCACGTGTGTTCTGATGAAGTGAAGCACTTGTCTCTTCCAGGTATTTGCGAAAATTATTCATTCATCTTTGAATCGACGTCATCTTCGGTTGTTTTCGTCCTGATTGATTAAGATTAAAGAGAGTTCCCCTGACGCATGAAACCCCAACCAATTCCGACTCGTAGTTCATATATGTAGATAGCTGGTTTTTTTGGCCGACTACGTTTTTTTTAACGATTGATATCTTTTCACGTTATATTTATGGATGGATGATTAACTGATATGATAGTTTTACTACAATAATAACTAAACCGTACTGTCGCACTGTGGTGATTGACTCGAATTTGTTTTGTTTTGTTTTTTTTTTGGGTCATTTAGTAATACCTGTAGAATTACGTAACCGACTTCTGCTATCTTCTGCCTCTGGGCTCTGGCAAGGCCTTGGTAACATGATTGTCAACAACTCTGTGACACGCAACGTCACTTTCTCAAAACCAGAGACAGCAGTGATGCTACTTCGATTTTTGTTTTGCTGATACGAATGTCACGCTATCCAAATGCTCATGATTTGCGAGGTTCATCAATTTAGTAATTTTCCTTCTCTAGCTGTTTATGCGGACTCATAAAACTTACTCTCCAGTGAGGCGTGCGGTTGAATAGTGCAGCGCTAGTTATCTTTTTGTCATAAGTTTGGCTCGATAGGCGAGGAAAAACATCGAGCTTGTCGCTATTTTCTTTTCTATATTGGTTCAAAAACGCTGTGGCTGCCAAGCAAACTAAATACCAATTGCAATTTTTCTATACTTTCGTAGTTCTGCGACAAAAAGTCATTAAACTCTACCGTTTTTTTTTTTTTTTGCCGCTTAATAAATTCTGATGATTTGTAATCTCGCTAATACCGGTTATGCATAATATGAAACTGAATTAAATAGTTGCATAATAATTATACTTGTACCGCAAACCAAGCACCACCTATTTGTTTACGTTTCGTTGTTGTATATTGACGCAAGACGCGACAGAAGCATGCGAGCCTCATGTTAGGCGATTTGTGATAATTCTGAATGAAACTGGGATCCTGACAGGGAAAAAACTGTTGAAAATTTCGGTAAGTTAAACGAATATCGTGATAGTTTCGTGAAACTGAAATTTTCTATCCGTTTTGTACTCTATCGTAAACAATCACGGTGTTCACATTTGAACTGAAATTACTGAAATCCATCAGCTATTATAGATTCTATTTCCAAACTAGAAATGGGCTAGAACTCTAGCCAGGACGAAATTTGAGCGGCAGGGTTTAAGAGTGAGCTGATTACACACGAGGCTCTATCGTATTAACATACGTGTATTGTTTAGTGAGCATAAGTAGGCGCTATTTATTTTCTACGAAGCAGCTACGAAAGTGAATTCTTAGCAAATTTGATTTGCACCGTTCTGAGCGCAAGTATCTCGTTTTCATGACTCCGAAAATAATTTTAAGTGATACGTGCTGCAAGAGAAAATAAACTATTTGTGATTCTTAGTCGAGATTTACATAATGTTGTTATCGCTTTTAAGGTACGTGACAAGTTAATTGACCCAATTTATTTGCCGCGTGTGAAAAACCTCTCTCGTCTTAGTGATTCTTAGTTTTATTTTCATTTGCCATTAGAGCATTATTTCCTTGTTCAAGGGATATCTGTGTAAATTAAGCAAGTATTTCACGTTGACGAGGCAACTTGTTACACCTCATCATTAAACAAATTTATGCACCGTCGCCGTTAAGGCCCAGTTTTCCTCATATTTGGAAGAAATCCAAAGTCTGCGACAAACTGAACTCATATTTGAAAAAATTCCAAAGTCTGCAACAAACTGAACCTGGCAAGCAAAGTCCAACTGACCGATGATAAAGTTCGCTTTTGACATTATTCTCCTTCAGTATTTTAAAACTAACCAACAGCTGTCGATAATTTTTGTAAAATTCCGTTCAAGTTTATTCATTCGTCTGAAAAAGATTAGTCTGAATAACTTGTGCTAAATAACGTAACTTAGCTTTAGTCCTATGGCCTAGTGCTGATTTTTTAAAGAAATTTTCCCCTCAACAGGCATTGAATCTCAAGGAGTCCAATTTTCCTTTTAAAAAAGTAATTACGAATAATTATTTTCAGCAATGCGTTGAAAAAGGCGTCGGGCTGTGTGGTTGCCAAACATCTCATTACAGTGCACTCTTAACAAAAGCCTCTTTAAGATTCTGAGGAAATGTCAAAGTAGGCTTGATTGTTAATTCCTGTTTCTGAAATGCTTTTCATCAAAATAACTTAAACTGAAGTTGAACGTGGAAGTGGACTCCATATGTCCAAAACTGTTCGGTTAGCTTTAAGTTATAATTTTTAAGTTGACTTCGAGACGTCGTCAACTAGTTTTTTTTTTACTTTTTTAAATGTAATATCATGGTCTTTTATGGAAATTTTTTATAATAAAATTGATTCATTATTTATTAATACCAATCCTTACGAATTATCAATACCACCAAACTTTTCGTGTGTTCCCTTGAAAACAGTGTTAAAAAAGTGTCCAATTTGGTCAATATATGTTTTGATCATTCCAATGAAATCTAGGTATACCATATTAACACCGCAGCCTTTAAGAAACACTCTTATTCCAACTTTATATTTCTGTCAAACTAAAACTCTTAAGGTGGATCTGAACTTCATGTGCAGTTTTTTCTTTCATTAATTTAGCTGAATGATATTTATTTAAATACCAATTTCAGTGAATGACAATAATGTGGTCACCGAACTTGTCTTTTTAGCTGAGGGCACAAAAGAAGCAGATTAAGGGTTTTTTTTAGGCTTTTGGGTTGCTATGGTCACCTTGATCTTTAGAAAATTAAGTAAAGTTTTGAGACCAATTTCAAAGGAAGAATTACATAAGTGTGAGAGCCTCAATCTCTTAGAGAATCGGTGTTTGAAAATAACCAAAACACAATGCAAATTTCTTGCTATTTACAGACGAATAGTAAAGAAAGCTTGGCAATGACTTGTCGTGGAAACACATGGAAGAACAGAATTTCCTTCCTTCTCATTTGTTCCTTTTACAAAACTGATTTTTCAGAATTTGGGAGGTGGGTTTTTCAAGGATATGTAGGTCAATTTTTTTGCCATAGCAAAAACAACTAAAACTTTACAAGCGAATGCATCTTTACTGTTTGTTCTCTACACAGGTCAACGCGCTTTTGCTATCGTTAACAGAGGCCGAAGGATGGTAGACAGACAGCGAAACAGCCTTAGCACCACAGCTGCCAACAATAATAGTAGCTTGACAGTTGGTGCAATCGATAATGACAGGGTCATTTTTGAGGAAGAGGAAATGCCCGGGGGACTTCGAGAACCTTTCATCAAGTCAGGATACCGGCGAGCTTACAGCACGCCTTGGCAGTGCTTGAAAAGCCTTTTTTACATCAATAATGAGAGTGTTAACGTGTGGAGCCACATTATAGCGGCACTATACTTCGCCGTACGCTATGGAACGGCTGCATCTACTCAGGTGGACTCAATTTTAGATCCTTTCAATTTACCACTTTTGGCCTCTGCCATGGGAACTGTAATTTTGTACTCTTCCAGTGCAACTGCTCATCTTTTCAACTCCATTTCTGAAAGAGGATACAAAATCTGCTTCTTTTTCGACTACGCAGCGGTCAGTTTTTACACATTCACCTCGTGCCAAGCTATGTTCTTCTATGCTCGGCCAGTGAATTCTCAGTGGAGGATCTTTGAATCGCCGGCTTTGTACCTGAGCCTAGCAGCCCTGTTTTCGTTTCTTGTGACCTACGGTTGCTGCAAAACGGATGCTGCAGTCAACAAGTTCAGCACTTTTTTGCGGATGTTATCAGTAATCGCCGCTTGGATTCACAGTACCTTACCAATTCTGGTTGGCGCGACTCTTTGCACCTGTCACGTAACTGACAAGAGTTGTTGGTCCTCTTCCGCCTGTAGCAGTTTACCCGTTAGATATTACCTGCGTCACGCATTTTATACTTTTCTGGCGGGTTTCATGTACAGCACCAGGCTACCTGAACGCCTCATTCCTGGAAGATTTGATTTGGTCGGGAACAGTCATCATTTTCTACACGTCTGTGTTGCCATAGGAACAGAATATGCCTTCAAAATGGTTGAATTTGAAATCAACGCCCGGAAAGCCAGGGGAATGTTGGAAGAGACAACCGCGTACGTGTCCATTCTCAACACCTTGGTCGCGGCCATATTAGTGATGTTTTTGAACGCTTGTATTGCATTCTGGTTTTCTATTGCTCTTAAGAAAAAGGAAAGTTCTCATAAAAACTAACCTGAGAGCATGAATTGGTCTCTTTAGAACCAAGTGACTAAGAAAAAAATATTTTATTTAGGAAAACATGGTTGCAAAAGAACCAAATGAAATAAACCTGTCCAACAGAATCTAAAATGGAAGCTGGGAGGGGGTATTTGAGAATGTAATGTAAAACGCTTTCAGTTTGTGCGCTAAGCAATGCAAAAACCGCCGTTGGTGACCGTGCGGGATTGTATCTGTGATGTGAACTATCTTAAGTTCTTTGCTGTCGGCTCTGAGGCTTTGTCATAACCGTTTTTAACTCCTCAGCCGCAAAGAGTGACCAGCATCTAATTTCCCTTTACAGTATTATCCTTGAATTACGCATTAAGGTTATGAGAATAAAGGAAATGAACACCAACTAAAGAAGCTATTGATTTTTCAACAAATTTTCCATTTCAGTGCCATAGGAAATGTACAGAGAACAGTATGGATGATATGTACACTAAAGCTAAAGTGTAAGGGTTGAAAATTGGCCCTACACTGACACTGTCCCTTTATCGTCTCGATCAGCCCTATATAGCCACTTTTTTTGCCCCAAACACATAGCTTACCTGTTATTCCGGTTCAGGTAGATTTTGCCCCACTACAAGGTCGCCCCCGTGACGACGAGTTCGCCCCAAATCTTCAGATCGTTTCGTAAGAATACGACTTGGAAGCTCTGGGGGCGAACTTGTTACATTTGATAAGTTGAAGATGTCGAGGTGGGGGCGAAGTTGTACGGGGCGTAATTACTATAGGGAGAAACCTTCATACACCTCGATTCCTCCCATAAGCCCGGTGGCTTCCTGGGTCTCCTCGCCTTCTAGCTATAACCGCTACAAATAAATTTTTGTATTGTATAAATAAGGCAAATAAAAGATGATAAAGGATGATTCCTGTGTACCGCGCTAGACTTCGATTCGAGATGTATGGGGTCGAGCCCTGACTGGGTCATTGCTTTATGTTCTTGGGTAAGACAGTTTACTCCCACAATGCCTCTCTCACCCAGAAGAATAAACGATGCCAACCAATGACCAGGGACACCTAATGACATTCTGGGTGGCACGCTAAGAGAAAAGCCCATCTTCTCATCAAGGATTAGCGTTGTTCAACTCTTAGCCGCTCATACATGGAATTGTGGGCCATATTCTTGAGAGTTTCTCTCTCCACCTCAGTCCTACATGTGCACAGATGTATGCATGCTTTAACCACTGTTAAGGGGTATCCACGCGACGTTACGAGGCTTTCGCCAACCATTGGGAACGTACTTTATTGATGGTAGCTCAAAGAGAAGTTTCATCTGTCCGAACTGCCCCACTAGTACGAAGGCAGCTCCTTCCAGTCTTTGGATATTTAATCATAAGAAGAGAGATTCTCTCTTTCGTAAGCCTGATTATTCATATCACTTACGCCGTAGCCTGTTGCGATTCTTCAATCCAGTTTAGCTAATGAAGCAGTTAAATCAATGTCGATGTACTAGAAAAAGTCAATTTAACGAAGTGACTAGACCATGAAAATAACTTCAAGCTCAAGTTTTTCCTCTAAATTTGTGTTAATATTAGAGCGCTCTTTTGTTTGTGTTTCAAGTTTCCAAGACCCTCAGGTTTTTCGCCTAAGCTTTCATATATTTGCTCACTTACTGAATAAAATGTATATTGCTTTGCATAACAAACACACCATTACTTGGATGTAAGGCTTCATTTTTAACGAAATATACTTCGTTCACGAACTCTCTAAATTAAGCAGTTTTTGCAAAACTAGAATTCAGGCAAGGAAAGTTCTCTTTCAATCACTTTTTCTCCGAAAAATTGAAAGAAAAACTTGAGAATGCCGGGATCGGTGGGTCTCTAGCTCAGTCATTTCCTCAGAAAATCTGTCTTGCTTTGGATTTCTCTTGATACTAAAAATGTCCATAAGAAAGAATTATCAAAATTTCATTCAACTTAACGCTCAAATATTAAATCCATCAGTGTTTTTTTTTCTTCTGTCACGGTCAGCAAAGAGCGTAGATGACAGGATCAAAAATTCACGATCACCTTAGGTTTCCGTGTGTGTTTCTTCCCAGGTATGTTATTTGTTCATGTTTGCCTGTTCTATATTTGTTGGCATTTTCTGCTCAAAAATCTAATCAACTTGGCAACACTTAGCTTCATTCCCCCCCTTGACTTTTCAAGTTTATTTTTACAAAAGAATGAAGTTTGAAAACGAAGGTTAGATCGAGGGTCTCAATGTGATTACCCGTTGGCCGTAAAAATGCTAAAATTCAGCTGATAGGCTTTAAAATTGAAAAATTGTAACCGCTAGTCGTAAAAAAGTTAAACGTAAAAATTTTTATTTCAATCGCAAGGGAAAAGAATTAAACGTTAGCCGTGAAATGCTAAAATTTTAACCGTTGGCGTAAAACCCATCACCCCTTTGACATCCTTGTTATCCTGCGAATCAACAATTATTAAATTTAGGCACCAGATGTTTTCGAGCTATAAAACGCTCTTTGTGAAAAGAAACTAACAACGCAGCTACTTACCTATTAATTTCCCTCACCATCTTAAGAAATATGCTCGATTTACACAAATGGTCATGCACTGAGTTATGGGCTTCATTTGAATTATATAGGAACTGGCCTATTCACAGAAGAACCAGTACCGTCGGTGACGGACATGTTAAGGCGAGGGAAGGTTTCGAAGAATCAGTTCCAAAAGTTTGGTCTTTAAATTTACTGTTTTTTGACAATAACTCACATATTTTCCTTTTGCCATGGCGTTGCCTAGCAATTTGACTTTCGAGTTATTTGATGAAAAGCAGTTCCCAGGTCTACTAATTGTTAATTATTTTCACCGGAGCCTAATTTCTTGATAATGGAATGGGTATATATGGCAGGACTTTAATTTCGCGAATTGGCCAGAAATATGCATTAAAGGGAAATTAATTTCGCAAAATTGTCAAATTACTTATCTGCATTAACAAACAGTTAGTCTTAGAATTGGCACAACTGCTTTTAATTTTCCATAACAATAGTTTCCAAAACCGTATTAAAACAAAACGGAAAACCTTTTGACACGTTCCTTTGCAACAAGGCGGAGCTGTACAAGAGTACATAACAAAGCCTATTTGCGATTTCAGCTTTAGGACATTGTCAATTTCTTCGAATAGATCCTCCGGAGGAAGAGATTACCCACGGTTTGCTACCCTAGAAACTCCTGCTTTGTCCAATCTTTTGGCAACGTAGCGCTTTCCCACATTGTTAGTCAAGTGCAATGATTTTGCGTGCTTAATTTTCGCTAAAACTCTTTCATGTGGGTCTTAAACTTCGCTATTTTTTGACAACCGTGAAATCGCGAAAATTAAGTCTTGTGAAAATAAATACGCGAAAACATGTCGTCCATTGTAAATAATAAAAAAGTCATTAGTTCATAGCCATCATATTTTTTTTATTACTTTGTTTTTAGATCTGATCGACAAGTAATCATCTCTGAAAAAATTCAGTGCCTGACGCAAACATATGGAGGACAGCTTGCGCAATCGCACTAAAAAAATCAAGGAAATCAAGAAAATGATAAACCATCACGAAAAGAAGTTGTTCAACGATGAAGAGACGACTGAGTGGCATAGGGAACCGTTCATCAAGTCTGAATAACGAAAGCACAACAGTACGTTTTGGCAGTGTTTAAAAAGCCTCTTCTATTTACACAACCAAAGTTTTAACGTTTGGAGTCATATCTTGGTGTCTTTGTATTTTCTTGTTCATTTTTCCTAGACCTTAAGCGAGGAAACTCATCCGATCTTTGATCCTTTCAATTTACCAATGCTCTCTGCTGGAATCGGAACAGTAACTGTGTACCTCACAAGCGGTTCAGCGCATCTCTTCAACCCAATGTCTGAGAAGGCCTACAAAACCTGTTTCTTCTTCGACTATGCGGGTATCCGCCTAATGACTTTCACTTCATGCCAAGTATTTTTTTTTTACACCCGACCTATGAATACTGGTTGGATGATCTTCGAGTCTCCTTCTCTTTTCTATTCAGTAGCAAGCTGTCTCAGCTTTCTTGGGACGTACCTCTGTTGTAAGACTAATGCTATCAATAACGTGTTCAGCACATCTCTGCGCGCAGCTGCATTTCTCGCCGGCTATTTAAACACGACAGAGCCTTATTTGGCGAGTGTGGTGTTTTTCAGTTGTCACGAGGATGACACGTGCTTAGTATTCTCTGCCTGCCATAAATTATCCCGTGATTTCTACGTTGGTCACGTGGTTAATATGATTTTATCCGGCCTCCTGTATAGCGGCAGGTTCCCCGAGCGTCTTTTCCCAGGGATGTTTGATTTAATTGGTCAAGGTCATCAACTCGTGCACGTTTTATCTGCCATTGGAACAGAATTTGCCTACAGGATGATTAAACTGCACAGGAAGCAAGCACAAGAGAGTGCAGTAAAAATGGTAGCTACAGTGAGTCGTGTTTCATTGTTTAACACCCTGATGCTAAATCTTTTGATGCTTGTGTTGAATGTGGGTATCGTCTTGTGGTTTGGATTAGCGTCTGGTAGAGAAAGTATGGACACCATTGAGTCTGCTGAGTGAGGTACCACCAAGTGGCTGGAGTATCGTGTTAAAACATTCTGATGCTATCTGTTTTAATTCCTGTATTAAACTTGGGTCTCGTTAAATGGTCTGGATCGGCTTTTGGTGGTGTTGTCATGAACTCGAGTAAAACGTGCGGCTGAGGCAAGGGCATTGAAACTAAGGAAAACTAAGAGTGGTACATTATTATTTAGGATCTTGGTGGCGGCCATTCTGATGCTTGTTTTAAATGTGGGTTTTATCCTATGGTCTGGTTTGGCATCTGGTGGTAACGCCATGAACCACGCAAGCTTTCCGGGCGAGGCAAGTGTTTCCTGACAACTGTAAGTTACGAAAACAATTTTTTGGTGTATCTTTGTTGAAATCCTGATGCAATTCACTCTGATGCTTGTTTTGAATGAGAATCTTCCCTTGTGGTTTGGATTGGCTTTTGATGGTGGTACCATGGGCTCGGATAGGACGTTCCAGTGAGTTACAAGTGCATCCCGCTGATTGCAACTCACAAGAACGAAGTGGTTTGTTTAGTCCTTTTCTAACTACATGAAAGTACTCGCTCTGATGCCTATGGTGAAAATAGGTCTGCTCGTCTGGTCTGGATTGGCTTCTGCTGACAACTCCATGGAGTTGTCAGAAGAAGCCAATCTAGACTCAAGTAACTCAAGTACAACCCTTGAAAACCAAGTTTTTTGTGTATCCTCGTTCAACATACTGCCTGTCTTGAGTGTCAGTCTTACTTTGTGGTTTGGATTGAATTCTGGTGGTAATACCATGAACACGGCTGAGAGAAATAGACCTTTCTCCAAAGTAGGGAAAAAACTGGAAGCACTTTTTTTTCTTTCGTCGTGTTTACCATCACTTGTTGTTTTAAGAGCGGCTTAGGCCAAATAAAAATATTCAATTCTTTTCAATAAATTTGATTTGACCCAAAAACGAGGTCCGTTTCAAAATAGCATTTAAACAAGTGCGTTGGATCAAATTCGAATGTACAATAAAAGGCATCTGATTTATCCACCAAAAGCTTTCCAGGATAATCTCAGCAGAAGATCACGGTCAAAGTAGCGATAAAGTTCAATGCGTTAACATCAGTTTAACTTTAGACCACTATACCGGCCTAAATAAGTCCAAAGTATGGAAATTACCTTTATTCGTGCCAACCTTCTAAATTTTTGCTTGTTCTTATACAATTATGGTTTATTCATTCTCTTCGAACTTTTCTCTAATCACACCAAACAAATGTTTTTTGGTTTCTAACTCCATTAATTGTGTAAGTACAAACAGTACTGTTTTACAAGCGAGAAAAATCGAAGTGGAAACACGTGCACACGAAAGCGGAGCAAAAAGATATTGTTTGAAAAAAGCCAACCATTTGGCCTGCAGATCTTTGGGTTCAATTCCCACTTGATTGAAACTAAAGAAAATCCATTTAGGCAGGAAACATTATTTTGGTTGATAAAACTTGAACTTGGAAATAGAAAGCGGTTCTGTGTATACTTAGCCTTTAAAAGATGGCCTTAACGGTGGATTTTTTAAAGTCGTAATAGCGGAAAAAGAGTATGAGTTATTCTAGAGGTTCATGGAATTGATTTAAGTTCATATCTCGCTTAGTGTGCTATTTCAAAGTTGTCTCTTTATCAGAAATTGTCGTTCTACAACTCTTTTTGGTGTATTTCTCCAATTCAAACGAAAACGATACCTGAAACAGTGAAAAAAATTCCTATGGGAAGTAAAACTATATTTAAAGCGCGCTGAAGATCCCACACGCGGAAGAAATAATTCAGACTACCATCACCGCTGTCTTCAGGTTCCTACCAGCTACAAAGTTTGAGTATTGCATCGTAAATTTAATCGCCATGAGTCTCTCGAATGTAACCAGCATCAAATGAAGACAGGGGGCTGTTGTCAATACAGCCAAAGTAGAAGAAAAGAAATTTTCAAGCGTACCGGCACTGTAACTAAGACTAAGTAATAGGAACATTGTCCACAGGATGTACGATATATGGCCAAGGAGACCAGTTGATGCGTCAGTCACCGCTTAACACAGGACGGCAAGATGTTTCTACTGGATCGGGGTCGAGTGGTCGTTTTCACGGACTTTATCACCAGCACGTTGGGGAGAATTGTGAAGGGGCGAGCGATGCTGGTAATCATGATGGGGACAGTGTAACTAACCTTTAGAGGGACATAAGCTGTGTCGCCTTCTGTATCGGCCATCCTGATAGCATTTGTAGATTAAGCTTGGAGTAGTTATGCATTTTGAGTTAAATATCCAATAAAGATCAAGTGAAACTTTAAGCACAATGCCTTGGGTCTCAGCTGTAGTCCGGAGGAAACGATCCACTCCAGTGTGCATGTGTTTCCACTTGTCTTTTTCTCGCCCATGATTTACATTATTCTTAATTGCGTAATTCATGAGATTGTTTATTTTGTCGGAAATAAAAAATAGAAAAAAAAATCAATAGTTATGCGAGGGATAATCGCACTCTATTCATTGCAGTAAATTTGCTATAGATTTGGAATTCACCATGGAAATAATGAAAATGTACTCTAAAAGTACGGAAATTGAAAGTGATTTTGATACATATTATTGATGTTAGCTCAACGAAAGTACTGACAGCCGGTTATTCATAGGTTCGTTGTATCCTATGATCTTAGATAAATGATTGAGTAATTTTTGTCGCAATTAAGTAAAATTGCTGAGAATCAGATTTCACGGAATCTAGTTTTACTTTTGTATGGCTATATACCTAATTTAATTTTTTCACCAAACTTTCAAAACGTTTCGATAAAACAATGGAGAGCCTTGATATGTACATGTCGTAATTGTTTTCTTGGTAAGCTGGGCATTTTAATAACGTTCCTTGTTTTCACACCTGACTGTTGTATTATTTGCACAAGCATCAATATGAAAGATGTAACTGAATTTCTGAGGGAATTCTTTCCTCGTGCACTGCTCCATTTTATCTTTACATCATACAGCTGGTATCCGTTATGCAGAAATACATACATAGATACATATATCCTTTATTTCAGGTAAAGTAGGACTATTACAGTACATGATCAGTGTATGGCTATTTCAATATATGATCTGTTTTCGTACACTATCTTTGTCGGATTTGTTTACTTAGTTTCCCCGCTATATACCTCTGAATTATTGGATGCAAGGCATGGATCCTTTTTCTAAACAGAAGCTTTCTTGTTTCTTTTTACCTCCAGCATTAAATCATTCCCATTAAATCAGCAAGCGAGTTTAACATGGAACATGAAAGTACAAACACTTCATGATGGGAAAAACCTTATAGAGGCCTGAGGCAGAAAAAAATTTTGCAAGAGAAAAGGAATACCGCTCAAACAGTGAAAAGGGTTGTCTTGAAGGCCCTTTTCTCTTTGGTTAGTCCTTCCATTGCTTCTTGGGACAATAGCCGTCCTTCTATTTTCCTTCGTTGGCGGCGTGTTTCATGATGCAAAATCTCATATGAGAAGGCAAGGAAATAATACATGAAATAACGACAAGGCCTGTTATAGAGCGTGATGCGTGATACATTTTCCCTCCCCGAAAAAGTTGTCTGTTTTTTTTATAAATATTTCTCTCCGATAACATCACAAATAAAGGAGCTGGTTTTTTTAAAACTTCTTGATTGATATAAATTTTCTCAATACGTGCCCTGTGTGATAGCATTCCCTACCAGCCAATCAAATGACGGTATCTAATAACAATTAAAACATTCAAATTTTCTTTATTTAATTCAAAGTCACGTTGAAATTTGGAGTAATCGCGAGTACGGTGTAAATGAAACGATTTCGACTGATGGCCAATTGCCAAACATGTTAATAATTTTGCATACAGTAAATTATCGAATCACGTCTTCTGATCAAAAATGTAATTTTCATATAAAAAATGACTAAGGAATTTCGTTTATCGGTGGATGGAAAAAAGGCCAGAGTAAAATCTAGATATATTTTAGAGTTGTTCACTGTTTCCATTATATTCTCCTCCTTTACTGGATGTCTAAACGCACAACCTGGGTTCTGATACTAATGATAACCTTTCTCAATTCTTTTTGTCTTCAGCAGTAAATCAGAGGAATAACAAGCGAGTTAAGCATGGTACATCATGTTGCATCAATGGTACGTTGATAGGGCAAAAATCCTAAAGGCCTCTTGCTTTAACAATAAGACAGAAATAAAATGGAAGAAAGCCAACAAAACCAGCACCAACTACAGACAGACTTATTTTACGCGCCTCCTTGTAAATCTTCTGTAAATGTTTCCACTTCTTGGGGCAGTTGCAGCGCTTTTATCGTATCTTGGTAGCGACCTGCTTTCTTCATCTATTTGATGAAGAACGCGAGAGCAAAAAGAGAATACATGAAATAGCGAGTAGAAAAAAGCTGAATCGGAAATGCTAAATGCCAACCAATCAGATGGATTTCCCTCAAGCTCTGTCCATAAATAAATCTTAATCCCAGAGTGATTAAGGTCAATTTTTAATCAGTTTTTTCCAGATATTGCCAAAAGTACTTTTAATAGTCAAAATCGTTTCAGCCCCTGATAGCTTGATCGCCTGCTCACTTACTTCACCATATAATTCATGACTTTTTTCCCAAACCATCTCTCGATAAATGTTTCGTGTTTCATGAACTAAATAATTCTCTTTCTTTAGATTAGATTTGCATTCAAATAAAAACTGAATCTGTAAGATATAAATCAATTTATTTGACATCTGTTTTGGTTTAGTATTTATATCGTGGCTACTTTATTGCCCTTTATTAGTGAACCATTGTGACTTTATAGCTCACCGCTTTAGGTTCGTCAGCGAGGGCTTTCATTAAAAATAATGATCAATTTGACTCTAATCTCATATTCGTAGCCGTGGTTTTATAATTTACGTTGTGCTAATGTGTAAAACTCTATCTTCCACGCAATCTTTTGGTTATTTGAATCAACTTAACAGGGATGAGAGGGGGAAAAAGTAAAAATATAGGTTGAACACAGTTCATTCATGTTTTAATGATGCAAACCGAAAATTGCATCAAGAAAACGTTCGTCACCAGTCTACGGAAGTTATTAGAACTCATTTTGTTTTACCATGGATAAGACTTCGGAATATCTAGATAGGAATGAAAACTGAGGCGGCTACTTATGAGAAATATACTCTTGAAATCTATTTCCGAAAAATTGCGTGGATAAAGTAGCCGAGTTTCACACATGACCAAAACACAAATTATAAGACTACGGAACCACAGATGCGACAGGAGTCATTAAACTGATATCATTAAACTAAAACGGTGAGCTTTAAATAGATCATAATAGATTCATTTAACATGATGTCAAATGAATTAATACATATTTTTCTAAAGCTAAAGAGCTCAACATGTCCGAGATGTTTGTCTTGCAAAAGGAGGCGAAAAAGTCTCCTGAAGTTGTAACACGAGAAGTTAACAGGCGATAGAGCAATGTCCAGTTATCGCGACAACTTTGTTCAAGCTTTTACGGACTGAAGCGATTTTGGACTTATAAAAAATTTATTTAGGGCTTTCTGAAAAATGCAATTTAGAAGAGAGAGAAATCAGTTTTTGATTAAGATTTTTTTCTTTATGGGCAGAGCTTTAGAGGAATTCATCTAATTGGGTGGCGTTTAGCATGTCCGATTCATTTTTGTCCTGTATAGCTACTGCACACATGTGGACTGAGGAGTAATTCCCAGGAGATCCTTTCACTACCTATTATTAATGGTATCACATTTCCTTTGCTTTTAATTTTCTTCGTTTTCATTCAAGATTGAATGACAAGTAGAGACTGTTGTTTCGAGATACAGACTTGATTTGCATTGGGCTTCCAGTTCGACAAAGTAAACTTTTCCTTGGTTAGTTTTATCAACGTTACAAACATGGCCAGTATAGAAGGCGACTCAGGAGATGTTCCATCGGTGGCTGTTTCATCAATCATCATCAACACCATTAGTTGTCCCTTCACAGTTGTGCTAAACGTGCTGGTGATAAAAGCTGTAAAAACAACACCTCGACTCCGTACCAACAGCAACATCTTGCTGTCCTGTTTAGCGGTGAGCGATGTATTAACTGGTCTCTTTTGCCAGCCATTCTTTATCCTGTGGCAGATTTTCCTACTACTCGGTCTCAGTAACGGTGAGATACTTCAGAACTGCTATCAGGTATCTGTGGTTGTATTCCAAACAGCTTCATACCTCCATCTGATGTTGGTCACTTTCGAGAGACTCGTGGCGATCAAATTTACGATGAAATACTCAAACATTATAACTGATGATAATATGAGGAGAGCAGTTTTGGTAGTTTGGATCATTGCGTTCATTAATGGAGTTTTAAGAGGAATGGAAATGGTCAAAGTGGCAGGTTCTTTGGCAGGTCTTCTTACTCTATCCTGTATCCTTTTCCTTGCTTTTAGTTACTGCATCATGTATCGAGAAACACGTCGCCAGCAAGAGAAGATAAAAAATCAACAACTGCCCCAAGAAGAAAAGGAAAGATTTACCAAAGAGAACAAGGCGCTGAAGACAACTTTGTTTGTAGTTGGTGCTGTTGTTATCTTCCTTCTTCCACTTTCTTTCTGTCTTATTGTTGTAGCTTCAGGCCTTTACAACGCAACTATTTGCCCGATCAACAAATTATTGGTGGTAACATGTGCTATGTTGAACTCGCTTGTTAATCCACTGATTTACTGTTGGAGACAAAACGAAATGAGAAAGATCATGTTTGGAATAAGAAACCAGGACGTGCATCCAGAGATAAAGTGAAGGAGGGGAATGTAAGGAAGAGTGATTAACCATATAACTATATTTCTAGATTTTGCGTTGGCCTTTTCCATTCACCTTTAAACAACTCGCTAGTTGTTGTTTTATACGACAATTAAGATTTTGATGACGACAGGTAACTCGATAATCAACCTCGAGCAAGTTACCAACATCTTTGGAAATCGGTGATCAGAGGAAGTTTTTTTTTTCAAACGGTGTTGGCACTTGTCACAAATTTGATTGCTACCGGAATGTTCTAGAATACGTTGTGAAGGTATATGAGGCATCAGTCGTGTAGTAGCAGTTTTTGTTCAGTTGCCGGCGGTGACCGATTGTCTGGACAGCCATACCGAGAGAGTTATTGTGATATACATCAGAGATTTTTTTTCTATGAGCTTTTTCGACAACTGTGAGTTTGTTGTCAGTGGTGAACTAAGTTATTTTCTGTAGTGGGCTTAAATGAGTTTATAAAGGATAATTACCGTATTGCATTTAGGATTCGCTTCTTAATAAGAATATTGCTCGTTGTTTCATAACATAATTGGGTTTGTAGGATGTTAGCGTTCTTTCTGTCAGTTAACCTATACGGTAACAATATTGTCTGCGATGAAATGCAAATACGAATAAAAACTATTAAAATAAAATAAAGACTTGGGATCTGATTTTGGGAATTCGATTCCTATTCAGATAATTGTATAACTGAAATTTAGGTAATTTCATTAATTCAGGACATCAAATGGATTTTCAACGTGCTTTCTGTAACCAAAACACCAGACTATCATAAGGAATAAAACTAAACAGAACGGCAATCAGAGGGAAGATAAGTTAAGAATAGATTTCAAAGGTATGTATGCCACAGCTGGCCGACTAAATTTCCATAATTTAGAATGACGCTATCTAGATATTTCAAAAACTCTAAAAACCCCCGTAATCTGGTAAACAACGTTTTCTCGATGTAATTTTCGTTTGCATCATCAACACTCATTTAAAAAAAAAGGGGATTGAAATGATTTTCAGAGTGGCTGTGCTCAGACTGTATTTTTTCTTTCTTGGTCTTCCATCTCTGTTAAGTTGATTTAAATTCCGGAATATTGAATAGAAAAGGTAGGGGTTTTGCTTATTACTTCAATTGAAATTTAAAAACGTACCACAGCGCACTGAATATTACACTGATTTCAAAAATACTCTTAAGTCTAACGGAACGAAACACATGGTTCGTTTGACGTCTTTTCGAAGGTTATTTCCGCCGATTGTCCGTTGTAATCTTAGATAAGGATCGCAGTAGACCTGCAAGTTACAGGTTATGTGTTCAAAAGGTTGACAAACGTTCACGAAATTCGCATAAATTGAAGTTTTCTATGAAATCTTTGACTTTTTTGTCTTGACATGTGCCTTAAACTAAACTTATATTTTGCTCAAAAATTGCTCTAAAAGGCAAAAAATTGCTCGAGGTCCCTGGAACGGCAAAACGTTGCTCCAAACGTCAGAAGTTGCTGAGATGTTGCCGAGCACAACCAGGAAAGGCCTAACACCGGTGTCAAAGAAATTGATATTTTGAATGAAAGTTTCTAATTGTTGATGAGCTTTTAACTCACAGTAATTTACACAGAAATGGCGATAAAAAAGCCCCGATGCAGATACTTGTCTCTAAGCCCATGCGCTAAGCCAAAAAAGACGTCAACTGAATTGATAAAACAAATTTCATTTCAATGCAAATCTAAAATAAATGTAATGGAGCAAAACTTACTAAATTGTAAAAACAAATTTGGGATTCCAATTCGACATGGTAAACTTTTCCTTGGCTAGTTTTACAAACACTACAACCATCACCAGAAAAGAAGGCGACAGAGATGTCTCATCGATGGCTGATTCCATAATCATAATCATCATCAACACCATCACCTTTCCCTGCACAGTTCTGCTCAGCCTACTTGTGATAAAGGCTGTGAAAACAACACCTCGACTCCGTACCAACAGCAATTTCTTGCTAACCTGTTTAGCGATTATTGACGCATTGACTGGTCTCCTTGGCCAACCATTGTTTGTCCTGTGGAAGATTTTCGTATTATTCGGTTCAGTGAGAGTGGGACGGTTGGAACTTCTTTTATCTCGTCTCTACTTGTTACCCTTGTATCTTCCTACTTCCATCTGATGTTGGTTACTTTCGAGAGACTCAGGGCCATCACATTTACGATGTAATACTCGAACATTATAACTGATAAGAACATGAAGATAGCTGTGTTAGTAGTTTGGATCATTGCGCCCACTTTTGGGGTTTTAAGAGGAATGAAAAAGGTCAAAGTAGCAGTTTCTTTGACGGGGCCACTCGCCATTTCATGTTTTCTCTTTCTTACTTTCGCTTACCTCATCAGGTATCGAGAAACTTCTCGCCATAAAGACAACATAAAAACTCAACAACTGCCCTAAAAGGATGTGGAAAGATTTCTGAAAGAGAACAAAGCATTGAAGACAACCCCTTGCCTTCTTCCTGCTGGTTTCTTTTTCATAGTTGTAGTTACACGCCTTCATGATAGTCTCTTCATCAACGTTCCATTGATACAGCCATGTGCCATGCTAAACTCGCTTGTTAATCCACTGATTTACTGCTGGAGACAAAAAGAAATAAGAAATGTCATTCGGAAGGAGAACTCAGGTCGTGCATTTAGACATACAAAACCGATGAACGAAACTCGTTAGTTATTGTTTTGTATGAGACTTGCATTTTCTATCACGAGTAGTAATTCGATAATTAACTTCACGTAAAATTACCAGCATCGGAGGAAATCGGAAATCAGTGGAAATCCTTTCTTTCAAATGGTGTTGGCACTTGTCCCAATTTTGAACTTGACTTTGATTTTTATAACACAAATTTTGGTCGGCTTAAGAGTTGTCGGTTGTGCGATTTGATTGGCTTTCAGGAAACCAAATCGTCTAGAGCATGTATAAACAAAATCGTTCTCGAACTTTAGCAACATTACAGACGAACAGCTTCTTCTTAGTCTAGTTGTGTTATTGACATGGCCGAAAATCAAATTAACATACCTTTCCGAACTTTCTAGAACTTTCATACAATTGAGACCTTTGATATCAACATGTTTTTGGTTATTTTTTTTTTTTAGAGCTGGGCGTCTATTGTTTGCACACCTGATGCGTTTAAACGTATTGAGACTCGCAGAGACCGTTCTTAAAATACCTCATTAATGCTATGACAAGCAACTTAAATATTTTTGTCATAATTATACCAATAGCATTTTATATTATATGTATCATAAATCTTGTTATAATTGCAACTAATTATCATGAACTTTTCAGTTTAAATAGAATTGTATTTTATCGCGATTCAGTCTACGGATTGCAACGTAACTATTCAAATGAAGCTTTTCTAAAGTCGATTTCTATTCTATTCTGTTGTTCATTGTCAATCGGCTGCACAATTTTAAGAGAGCGATACCTTTTGATCTCCAAGATACTATTTTGCCGCTAATAATATACATGGAAAAATTACTCAGTTCTGATTGGTTGAGATAAATGCAGTTTTCAGGTAATTCAGTGCAGAAGAGAGTTAATTCAGTGCAGAAGAGGGTTAATTCAGTGCAAAGAAAGAAACAAATCAGACATTCTGATTGGTCAATAATCAAAGAAACTCACAGATAGCCAATCAAATGCGAGCCTTGGATGTCGCAACAAAATTTGAAAAGTTGAAAATTTGCGAGCGAAACAACGGCCGGCGTTTTAAGTAGGCTTTCTTTCGCCACCGCAGCTGATAAACAGCTTAAACAACGAAAACACTGTAAAAAGCACTGGGTTTTGGTTGTCGGTTTGGAAAAGTGGTGTTTAGAGAAGGGAATTGCCGAGGAAATCGAAAATTACGAGCCGACCCAGCTTAACACTTTGTTCGAGCGATCCAAAGCCGAAATTAAAAACAAACATGGTAAAACCTCGGAAACGACGATTCCATTTCATCGAAAGTGATTCGGACACAGACTGAACAATTGCTTGAAATGTTTAGCCGGACTCTGAACGTTTTTGCACCTTAAAGATGTGAAGATATCATTGCATACTATTGTTTTGATCGTACACCGAGCGCACGGTTTAAATAAATTATTTTTGCGCTTGATGCGCGCGCTTTGCTCATGTTAATTATGATAAGCTATCTCGTATTTTTCCATGTATATTATTAACACGTAATCACATGATTTTTCTCGTGCAATTTGGAATAAACAAGCACTTGTTAATTTTTTCAAAGACTACAAATTGCACGAGGGCTCGTGCAATTTTGTTAGTCTTTAAAAAAATTTACTCGTGCTTATTTATTCCAAATTGCATTCGAAATCATGTGATTACCTAAACGAATTGACGAAACGATCACGATATTGAACTTCAGGTTGTTCATTAGATTTGAACTCAGATCAGATGTCATCGGTTCCTTCATACAGGCGATAGAGCAATGTCAATCCACTCATTTACTGCTGGAGACAAAAGGAAATGAAAAAGGTCATTTTTAAAATAAGAAACCAGGTCGTGCATTCAGAGATACAGTGAAGGAGGGGAATGTAAGGAAAAGAGTGATTAACTTAATAACTATATTTCTAGATTTCGAACTGGCCTTTTCCATTCACTTTTAAACAACTCGCTTGTTTATATGACAATTGAGATTTTGACCACGACAGGCAATTCTATAATCAACCTCTTGCAGGTTCCCAACATCGTTGGAAATCGGCAATAAGTTGGAAGTCCTTTCATTCACACAATGTTGGCGCTTGCCATAAATTTTCTTCCGGAATTTTCTGGAATAAGTTGAAAATGTATATAAGGAATCAGTCGTGTAGTTGTAGTCTTTGTTGTTGCAGGCAGTAACCGATTGTCTGGAAAGCTATACCAAGAGAGTTACTTTGATATATTTCAAAGATTCTGTTTCAAGGGGATTTGTTGACAACTGTGAGATTGCGTCAGTGGTGAGCTAAGTTATAATCTGTAGTGGGCTTAAGTGAATTGATTAAGGATAATTAATCTTATTGCTTTTAGGAGTCGCTCGTTAATAAGAATATTGCTCGTTGTTTAATAAAAATTTTTTATGGTTGGGTTTGTCGGATTTTAACGTTCTCTCTGATTCTTAAGCCGTTCCGTAACAATATTGCCTGCGATGAAATCCAAATACGAATAAAAGCAATTAGCATAAAATAAACGACTTTGGATTTGATGTTGAGAATTCGATTCGTAATCAAATAATTGTATAATTGAAATGCGAGCTAATTCCATCAATTTAAGTCATCAAATACATTTACAACGTGTTTTCTGTAAGCAAAACAACACACTATCATAAGGAATAAAACCAAACAGAACGGCAATCAGAGGGGAGATAAGTTATTTTTGCATAGTCATAACATAGCTCTCTACGGATAGAGGAATTCAAAGACTTGATTTCAAAGGCATTTACCCGTAGCTAGCCGACTAAATTTCCATAATTTAAAATGACGCTGTCTACATATTCCAAAAACTCTAACAGCCTCCGTACACTTGTAGACAACATTTTCTAGATGTAATTTTCGTTTGCATCCTTAACATTCCTTTTAAAAATTGTGAATAATTTGATTTTCAGAGCAGCTGTGCTCAAACGGCATTTTTTCTTCCTTGCTCTTCGATCCCTGTTTGGGTTGATTTAAATTACGGAATATTGAATGGAAAAAGTGAAGAATTTTTCTCATTACTGCAACTCAAACTGTAAGACCACGGCGTACTGAAGATAATACTAGTTAGGCCTGTTCCGTTTGTGCTCGTGAAATGCTGAAAAGTTTCTCACTAAAATGCTTAAAAAATTGCTATCAAACTTCGAAAAAAATCCAAAAATTGCCATCTTAATTTCAAAAGCTACTAGCTAAATTTATTGATATTTTTAAGTAAACGCTGATTGAAAGCTTTATTTTCGGTGTTCAAAATAATTGTTAATAACATCGGTCAAGAAAAATATCTCGAAACTTTGCTTCAAAGAGTTACTTGCAAACATGGGCGAAATTTAAGAAGAGTCTTGAGTCTAACGGAACAAAACACTAGGGTTTACTTGACGTCTTTCCAAAAGTCAACTCAGCCCATTATCCGTTATAATCTTAGGTTTGCCTTGAAATAAAGTTTGTTTTATGAATTCACGTAACGTCTATTTTGCCTTGGCGCCATGGGCTTAGAGAAACGTATTTGCATCGGGGCTTTTTCATCGCCATTTACGTGTAAATTACTGTCAGTCAAAAGCTCACCGTTATAGGTTCGTCAGCAATTAAAGACTTTCATTAAAAATTTCAGCCGATTGTCCTTTATAATCTTAGATAAGGATCGCAATATGTTCAAAAGTTTGATAAAAATGAATAAAGTTCGCAGAAACTGAGGTTTTCTATAAAATCGTTGAGTTTTTTGTCTTGATATGTGCTCTAAACTTATATTTTGCTCAAAAATGTCTCAAAAAGGCAAAAAAGAACATGCCTGAGATGGCTGGAAACGTCAAAAGTTACTGAAATGTTGTCGAGCACTATCAGGAATAGGCTTAACACCGGTGTGATAGAAACTAATATTTTTAATGAAAGTCTTTAATTACTGACGAACCTAAAACGGTGAGCTAAATCTAAGGAAAACCTGCCAACTTGTAAAAACACATTTGGCAATATCTGGAATGGCTAATTAAAAATGGCCTAATCATTTTTGGATTATAATTTACTACTGGAAAGAGATTGAGAGAAATCGATCTGATTGGGCAGCGTTGAGTGTTTCTGATCCAGCTTTGTTCTGTATTGTTGCTGGGCACATGTGAAGTGAGAAATTATTCCCAGGAGATGTTTAAACTACTCTCTAGAAAAGGCTGTAGGTTTCTTTTGCCTTTGCCGTTCTCCGATTTCATGCGAGAGCGACGGGTTGAAAAAGTTGTTCCTAGAGACAGACTTGACTTGCGTTGTGATTCCAATTCGACATGGTAAACTTTTCCTTTGCTAGTTTTACAAACACTACAAACATCACCAGAAGAGAATACGACAGAGAGGTCCCATCGTTGGCTGGTTCCATAATCATAATCATCATTAACACCATCTCTTTTCCCTGCGCAGTTCTGCTCAATGTACTTGTGATAAAGGCTGTGAAAACAACGCCTAGACTCCGTACCAACAGTAACATCTTGCTGGCCTGTTTAGCGGTAACTGACGCATTAACTGGTCTCCTTTGCCAGCCATTGTTTATCCTGTGGAGAATTTTTCTAGTATTCGATCTCAGTAACAGTGAAACGGCTAAAATTTCTTTCATCTCGTCTCTACTTGTTACCCTTGTATCTTCCTACCTTCATCTGATGTTGGTTACTTTCGAGAGACTCATAGCTATCAAATTAACAATGCAGTACTCAAAAATTATGACTGAGAAGAACATGAAGATAGCTGTGTTGGTAGTTTGGATCATTGCGTTCATTTATGGGATTTTAAGAGGAATAAAAAAGGTGTTAGCAGCACGCTCTTTGACAGGCCTTCTCACCATTTCATGTATTCTCTTTCTTACTTTCGCTAACCTTATCATGTATCGAGAAACTGCTCGCCATAAAGACAAGATTAAAACTCAACATCTTCCTCAGGAAGATGTGGAAAGATTTCTGAAAGAGAACAAAGCACTTAAAACAACCCTCTTTATCGTTGGTGCTGTTCTTGTTTGCCTTCTTCCAGTTGGTTTCTTTTTTATAGTTGTAGTTACAGGCCTTCATGATATTTTCCCCATCAACGTACAGTTGATGCAGACATGTGCCATGCTAAACTCGCTTGTTAATCCACTGATTTATTGCTGGAGGCAAAAAGAAATGAGAAATGTCATTTTCGGAATGAGAACTCAGGTCGTGCGTTTAGACATATAAAACCGAAACGAAACCTGTTAGTTATTAATACACGACTGCAAATATATGAAAATCACATATGTGTACTGCGGTTGTAGAAACGACTCTAAGCGATCCTCGCAGTTACGAACACTACTGAACTCTTGAAATAGGGCTTGGAAAAAATTCAGGACCGTACGGTACACTACTAGTTCAGTAGGGTTCGTTACTGCGAGGAGCGCTTATATTCGTTTCTTAAACCGCAGTGCACATATATGATTCTCATATATATATTTCCATTCATGTATTCATCACTAGGAGGGCTTACTTGGAACCAACATAATGACCAGCTCCCAGTTAGCTTGTTGGCTCAGTTGATAGATTGGTGGTTACTTAAATTTGGTATTTTTTTTAACTTCAATTGAAAGGTGTTCTAGGTAGAAGGTACTATCCTTGTCATGCAGGAAGTCGATCGGAAAGGCTACGAGCTATTAAAAGGACGGCCTGAAGGACTATATTTGTTGAAAATTAAAAAGAACATCTACACAACAATATTGCCTGGCATTAGTGGTGTAACTTGACTCTAGCATTCAGCAAACGAAGCAAATCCTATACACTTGTAAGCATTTCTTGGCTCGAGCTTCAGGAAACAGCATAAAAAAACCTATTTGAGGAAAACCACGTAGTTCTTATCTAAAACGATTAAACAACTAAGTATTTCCTCTATTACAATACAAGCAAAAAGTTGCATTCAATGTTTATTGAGAACTATAAAGAACGGGGGTAATTGACAACGGCAACAACAATCTTTGTTTGTACTCCCTCTTGCCTTAAAAGCTTTCACAAAAAATAAAGTATTAAAAATACAATTTTAGCATTGGCTGCCTGGAATAATCATAGGCAATGAGTGGATGAGGTTGAGCATGATATCATAATTTATCAATGCCGAGGTCTGAGGTATCTGCTGAAGCCGAAGGCTGAGGCAGATAACACTGAAAGATACGAGGTTTGATGAAATGTATGTCAGGTGCAAGTATGATGCAAGTACAGAGCTAGCACGTTTAGTTTAGAGTTAAGAGTTTAGAGTTTTTTACAACTGTTAATAAATTGCATTATCTAGTAAAGAGATGGCCTAAATCTTCCTTGTGGAAAAATTCATTCAGCAACATCAGGGATATATACTTTTGAAATTTTGCTTGCTTAATTTCTCTTTTTCTCTTGATAGTGTGATACTTCTCTAGAAGGAAACAGGTTGTATTTAATGGAGAAAAATCGCAATTGACACTTCAACTGCCCGTGAAGGCCCATCAAACAAATTGATTGTGGTTTGTGTGTGTGTTGATAGGCAGAAAATGGAGCTACGCTACTGGCGGGAATATGGTGACATTAACACAAGAATAAGTCGATTGAATGAAAAGCGCTCGTTGATACCGTGAGTATCGAGAGTGCCGATTTGAAAGATAAGTTTTTGTTCTAGAGTTTTGTGGCTTTCTGAAATGCTCCGATGTAGGGAAAGGCCGCAAACTGGTTCGGATGCGTCCTTGTATTTCCTTTTTACGTCGCGAAAGTGTTCTCGAAGTCGGTCACAAAGTCGTCTTCCTATTTCACCAACGTATGACTTTTTGCAAAAAGTGCAAGTTATGCAATCTAAAAAATTCAAGAAAGAGAATACTTGAAATGGCGAGAAGAACAAAGCGGAATCGGAAATGCTAAACGCCACCCAATCAGATGGATTTCCCTCAAGCTCTGTCCATAAATAAATGTTAATCCCAAAGTGATTTAGATCAATTTTTAATCATTTTTTGCAGATATTGCCAAATGTGTTTTTAAAAGTCAAAATCGTTTCAGTCCCTGATAGCTTGATCGCCTGCTCACTTACTTCATCACATAATTCAGGATTTTTTCCTTATTCATCTCTCGATAAATGTTTCGTGTTTCATGAGCTGAAGAATTCTCTTTCGTTAGATTAGATTTGCATTCAAATAAAAACTAAATCTGTGACATATAAATCAATTTATTTGACATCTGTTTTAGTTTGGTTTTTTTATCAAGGCTCAATTTTATGGCCATTTATTATTTATGTGCGAGACTCAATATTTCTATTTTCTTGCTACGTCATACTGGATTAGTTCAGTGATTTGAATTACGAAATATTGCTTGGAAGGAGTAACCGAGTTTTACACATGACCAAAATACAAATATAAAACTAGGGAATCATTAAACTGATATCATTAAACTAAAACGGTAAGCTTGAAACTCACGAACGATAACATTCCCAAGAAAAAAACCGCGACGCAATTCTGTTGTTGAAACCCATGGCGCAGTAGCACAATAGATGTCAAATGAGTTAATACATATTTTTCTTCTTATGCAAATATTAGTTGATGGACGAAAACTAATGAACATAACATGCACGAGATATTAATCTTTCGACAGAAAACGAAAACATCTCCTGAAGTTGTAACATAAGAAGTTAACTGGCGATAGAGCTATTTCCAGTTTTCGCGACAACTTTGTTCAAGCTTTCACCGGCTGAAACGATTTTGAGCTTATAAAAACTCATTTAGAGCTTTCTAAAAAATGTAATTAAAAAGAGACCACAATCAGTTTTTGATTAAGATTTTTTTATGGGCAGTGCTTGAGAGGAATCCATCAAATTAGGTGGCGCTTAGCATTTCCGATTAACTTGTGTTTTGTATTGTTGCTGTGCACATGTGGACTGAGTAGTAATTCCCAGGAGATCCTTTAACCACCTTTTATTAATGGTACCACATTTCCTTTGCTTTTAATTTTTTCCGTTTTCATTCGAGATTGAATGACTGGTAGAGAAAGCTGTTTGGGAGACAGACTTGATTTGCATTGGGCTTCCAGCTCGACAAAGTAAACTTTTCCTTGGTTAGTTATACAAAGGTTACAAACATGGCCAGTAAAGAAGGCGACTCAGGAGATGTTCCATCGGTGGCTGGTTCTATGGTCATAATCATCATCAACACCATTACTTGTCCCTTCACAGTTGTGCTCAACGTGCTGGTGATAAAGGCTGTAAAAACGACACCTCGACTCCGTACCAACAGCAACATCTTGCTGTCCTGTTTAGCGGTGACTGATGTATTAACTGGTCTCTTTACCCAGCCATTCTTTATCCTGTGGCAGATTTTCCTTCTACTCGGTCTCAGTGACAGTGAAACACTCGAGGACTGTTTCATCTTATCTGTGATTGTATTGCAAATAGCTTCATACCTTCATCTGATGTTGGTTACTTTCGAGAGACTCATAGCGATCAAATTTACGATGAAATACTCAAACATTATAACGGATAGTAACGTTAAGATAGCAGTGTTAGTAGTTTGGATCATTGCGTTCATGAATGGGGTTTTAAGGGGAATGGAAATGGTCAAAGTAGCACGTTCTTTTGCAGGACTTCTTACTCTGTCATGTATCCTTTTCCTTGCTTTTGGTTACTGCATCATGTATCGAGAAACACGTCGCCACCAAGAGAAGATAAAAAATGAACAATTGCCACAAGAAGAAAAGGAAAGATTTGCCAAAGAGAACAAAGCGCTGAAGACAACTTTGTTTGTGGTTGGTGCTGTCGTTATTTGCCTTCTTCCACTTTTTGTCTGGATTTTTATTATAGCTACAGGCCTTGAGAGCACAATCATTTTTCCGATGAACAAACCATTAGTGTTTACATGTGGCATGCTAAACCCGCTTGTCAATCCACTGATTTACTGTTGGAGACAAAAGGAAATGAGAAAGGTCATTTTTGGAATAAGAAACCAGGTCGTGCATTTAGAGATACAGTGAAGGAGGGAATGTAAAGAAAAATGTGAACAACTTGATACCTACATTTCTAGATTTTGCGTTGGCCTTCTCCATCCCTTTGATGAGCGGAACTCGCTAGTTGTTGTTTAGTGCGACATTTAAGATTTTGATCACGACAGGTAATTCGATAATCCACCTCATACAAAATTTCCAACATCGTTGGAATCGGCAATCAGTCGTAATTATTGCTTTTAAAGGATGCTGGCACTTGCCTCAAATTTGAACTTGAATTTGATTTTTATGACGCGAATTATGATTGGTTTGTGAGCCACCAGTTGCACGATTTGATTGGCTGGTAGAAAACCATATCGTCCAGAGGCATACATCAAGAAAATCTACATCAATCAAGAAATAGATAAAAAACATTGCGTTCATTTGTCATCTTCCTTCATTTGTCTCGAAAGTCATGCAAACCCACGACTGCGTCCCGGGTTTGGATGTAATTAATGAATACCACAAAGAGGGTTGCTTGAAAAGATCATCAAGGAAACTTTTGCTTCACGAGCTCGTGGCTAATCTGACAACGTGTGGAGATAGAGCATTCTCCTCTTTTCCAAGAAGCATTTGATTTTTTATCATAATTAGCTTGAACAGTATCGAATAATGTAGCGTAATTAAGAGCTATTTTACTGTAAATTTCCATTAAAAATTAGTGGAATCTGGCACTCCATAAAAGTATTTTCAATTTCAAAGTTTCCCATTCATGAGATGTGCAGTCTTCACCCTCATGTTCTGGAACAGATACAGTTAAATTCGATTTTTGTTGGGTTGAAATGTATTTTTATAATAATTTATTTACGCTTATTTGAACAAATTTGGGAGGATCAAAGGAAATGATTCTACTGCTAAAGCAAAGTTGATATATTTTGCAAAACAAGTTGACACCTAAAAAGGGTTACAATGAACGATTAGACCCTGTGGCCTTATGGGTCAGATGTACATGATAACCACCTTTTGTTGTACGCGATGAATGGTGGAAACTATCCAATCTTCCCTGAAAGAAAAGGATTGTCATGTATACGTGTATACATATGCATACGTGCGTATATTTCCCATAAATCTGTTAGGTTTCATTGTTCGTGGATCATTCTTTTAAGTTTCTGGAAAGTTTTAGAATGCCTAGTCGTGCGAACATGCTTTCATGGACTTTCTACTGTCTTATCGTGAAACATTCTAGAACATTCTATTAGATTTTGTAGTTATGTTGTAATACTACCAAACTAGTTGTGTTGTAAGCTTCCGAAATGTTCTAGAATATGTTGAAAATGTGTATGAGGGATCAGCCCTGTTGTAGTTATTGTTGTTGTTGTCGGCAGTGACCGATTGTCTGGAAAAATACGTCGATAGAGTTACTGTGATATATTTCCGAGATTTTGTTTCAAGCAGATTTGTCGACAATTGTGAGATTGTGTCAATGGTGAGTTAAGTTATAGTCTGTAACGGGCTTAAGCGAGTTTATTAAGGATAATTACTGTATTGCCTGCAGGAGTCGCTCCTTAATAAGAATATTGCCCGTTGTTTGATAAAATAATTAGGTGTGTGTGGAATGTTAGCGTTCTTTCTGTCAGTTAAACTATACCGTAACAATATTGCCTGCGATGAGATGTAAATACGAATAAAAGCAATAAAAAAGAGTATAAAGACTTGGGATCTGTTTTTGATAATTCAATTCTTATTCAGATAATTTTATGGTTGAAATTTTAGGTAATACTATTAATTCAGGACGTCAAATAGATTTTCATAAGTTATGAAACCAAAGAAAACGGCAATCAGAGGGAAGATAAGTTTTTTTGGTATTCTTGGATAGTCATGACATACCTTACTTTGGATGGAGAAATTCAAAGAATAAATCCTAAGGGTATTTATCCCCTAGCTAGGCGACTGAATTCCCGTAATGAAGAATGACGCTATGACTTATTTACCTATTTCAAAGTGTTATCGATCGTGAAACAAAACTCCAGCAACCTCCGTAAACAGATAGACAACGTTTTCTCGATGTAGTTAAAATTGTGAATGAGTTTATTTTTAGATCGCGTATGCTCAAACCGTTTTTTCTTTCTTTCTTGCTCTCACACTGTTTGGTTAATTTAAATTAGGGAATTTTGCACGGAAAAAGTAAAGGATTTTGCTCATTACTACAACGCAATTATAAAACCAAGGCGCACAGAAGGTGGGACCAGTGCTCGTGAAATGCTGGAAAGTTTCTCACGAAGACGCTTAAAAAAATTGCTACAAAAGTTGCCACCTAAATTTCTTGATATTTTTGTACAAAAGATACCTATTGTTAAGTCATTAAGCTTCATTTTTCGGTATTTTTACAATAATTGCTACAGGCCTATAAATTTGTTTCAGAGAGTTACTTGCAAATGAGGACAAAATTAAGGAATACTTTTAAGTCTAACGGAACAAAACCCATGACTTTTTTTCGAAAGTCATTTCCGCCGATTATGCGTTATAATCTTAGATAAGGATCGCAATAGGCCTGCGAAACGCTGTCAAATGACAAGTTATGTGTTCATAAATTGAAGTTTTCAATGAAACTTTGACTTTTTTTGTCTTAATATGTGCTCTAAACTTAGAAAGGCTAATTGAAATTTACCTCAATCACTTTTGGATTAAAATTTACTAATGAGAAAAGCTTGAGAAAAATCGATCTGATTGGGCAGCGTTGAGAGTTTCTGATTCAGTTTTGTTCTGTATTGTTGCTGGGCATATGTGAAGTGAGAAGTTATTCCCAGGAGATGTTTAAACCACTCACTACAAAAGGCTGTAGGTTTCTTTTACCTTTGCCGTTCTCCGATTTCATGCGAGAGCGACGGGTTGAAAAAGTTGGTCCGAGGGTCAGACATGACTTGCACTGAGATTCCAATTCGACATGGTAAACTTTTCCTTGACTAGTTTTATAAACACTACAAATATCACCAGAAGAGAAGGCGACAGAGATGTCTCATCGATGGCTGATTCTATAATCATAATCATCATTAACACCATCACTTTTCCCTGCACAGTTATTCTCAACGTACTTGTAATAAAGGCTGTGAAAACGACGTCTCGACTCCGTACCAACAACAACATCTTGCTGGCCTGTTTAGCGGTGACTGACGAATTGACTGGTCTCCTTGGCCAACCATTGTTTATCCTGTGGAGAATTTTCCTAACATTCGGTCTCAGTAACAGTGAAACGGTTGGAATTTCTTTTATCTCGTCTCTACTTACTACCCTTGTTGCTTCCTACTTTCATCTGATGTTGGTTACTTTCGAGAGACTCATAGCTATCAAATTTACAATGCAGTACTCAAACATTAGAACTGAGAAGAATATGAAGACAGCGGTGATAGTAGTTTGGATCATTGCGTCCATTTATGGGGTTTTAAGAGGAATGAAAAAAGTCCTAGCAGCACATTTTTTCACAGGCCTACTCACCATTTCATGTATTCTCTTTCTTACTTTCGCTTACCTCATCATGTATCGAGAAACTGCTCGCCACAAAGAGAAGATAAAAACTCAACAACTCCCCCAAGAAGACGTGGAAAGATTTCTGAAAGAGAACAAAGCACTTAAAACAACTCTCTTTGTCGTTGGTGCTGTTCTTGTTTTCCTTCTTCCAGTTGGTTTCTTTTTTATTTTTATAGTCACGGGCCTTTATGATATTTTCCCCATAAACTTACCATCGATACGTACATGCGCCATGCTAAACTCGCTTGTTAATCCACTGATTTACTGCTGGAGACAAAAAGAAATGAGAAATGTCATTTTTGGAATGAGAACTCATGTCGTGCATTTAGACATAAGAAACCGATAAACGAAACTCGCTAGTTATTGTTTTATATGAGACTTGCATTTTCTTTTACGAGAAGTAATTCGATAATTAACCTTATGCAAAATTACCAACATCGGAGGAAATCGGCAATCAGTGGAAATCCTTTCTTTCTAAAGGTGTTGGCGCTTGTCCCAATTTTGAACTTGACTTGGACTTTCATAACGCAGATTTCGATTGTCCTATGAAATGTCAGTTGTGCGATTTGATTGGCTTTTAGGAAAGAGAGCATTTATTAGGAAATTATACATTTCTCGTACTTTAGTAAAAATACAGACAACTAGCTGCTTCTGAATCTAGTTTTATTGTTGACATAGCCGATAATCAAATTAAAATAACTGGTTTTACCAAACTTTCGAGAACTTTCGATCATGCAACTGAGACCTTTGATATCCACCTGTTTTTGTTTTTTTTAGAGCTGGAAAGCCATTGTTTACACGCCTGAAGTTTCATTTGCGTATTGCAACTCGCACCGACCGTTTTTACCTTATTCATGCTATAGCAACCAACCTTGATATTTTTTGTAACATTTGTACCCATAGCATTTTATATTATTTGTAATTCATAAATCCTACCATTATTGCAAATAATTATGATCAACTTTTCAATTTTATCAGTATTGTATGTTAACACGATTCAGTCTGCGGACTGCGATGTTATTATCCAAATAAAGCTATGTTAAATACGATTTCTATTCTATTCTATTGTTCACATAAGAGTTTATAAAAAAGTATAACATAGATTTGCTCCTACTTTTGAGAATATTGCGATGCATAAGAGAAGAGTGAAAGCAAGTCCTGCGAAGCTTTCTTGGTTTTTTAGAAGTTCAGTCGCCGGGGATCACTGATGTCAGGAAAGCAGTGACGGATTTATACCCTTCTGTTAGCTCTGCGAGTGTTCTAGTTTCCTTTCCTTGTTCTATTGGTCGTCTTGGTTACTTTTTTGTATTTTTAAAATTTAACTGAAAGGCCTTCCAGCTAAAAGATATTATCATTTTGATAATTATCATGCAGGAAGTCGATCGGAAAGGCTACAAGATAATAACAGGGCTGCCTGAAGAACTATCAATGTTGAAAACTAAAAAGAGTTAAACTAAGAATAATCTCTCAAATAAAATTTGGTCCATGTTTATCTCCCAAAATCGATGCTAGTTATTTGACTTCATGTATTTCCTCAACGGAATCGATTATCTCGCTTCTTTGGATTGTTAGGACAAATATTATGCACGAACAACACGCTAGTCAGTTGCTGGTGAAGCTGTGCTTAATACAGGTTCGGTTGTAAAATTTTGAGATTTCATTAAATATTTTGATATTTGATATTTGAAAATTGCTTACTCCATTGATATCGCGGGTCCGGCCCGAGTGTTCCGCGGGTGTTAAAAAAAGAGCGGTCGGACGTATTCTTTCAAGAGTTTCTACTGAGAATACGCCATCTCGTCAAGCAGAGCACAAGGAACACCGCGTCAGCCTTTTCCTTGCTAACACCATGTCTAACGCCCCGAAGTACAGTCAGTCATCTTAGACTGGAGACTGGACTTACCTTTTTTTTCACAGAAACCTGGCTGAGAGACACCATCAGTGACAAACTAATTAATATTCCAGGCGTGGACCATTAAGATGGCCAAAAGTTCTTCAGGTTGATCCTGGGCGTGAATTCATGGGTGATTTCAAGAGAGGTACGGCAAAGCTTGATGTGAGGATAAGAAGAAACACTAATGAGAAAAGGTTGTGGTTATTCATCGTGGTGAATAACAATAAAAGCTCAGTTTTTCGTTTGTCTCACGATGTAGTCACGTGTGATGTAGATCGCGACGTTTCGACTTCATACTGCTAGTCTTCTTCAGGCGATGAGGTCGACTGGTTATGCGTGATCTTATAAAGCATCTACTATCTCGTATAATTATGGGGCTACGCTCCGCGCCTTGCGCGCGTCACGAACTCTGCTATTAATAGGATGTAAGAAATGTCAAGGTGTTTTCCCACATATTTGATAATCTGTTAATCTCTATTTCTCAATCTAGTTAATTGTTCTTGAGGGAAATCAATTAAGCACGGAACATTGAAGTTTGACGGCTGATCAAAGGCTCAAGCTTCTACAAGATTAGCAGAGCTATAATAGTTAATGTCTCTGTATCAAAAATATTTTGACTTTCAAGGGCATTCAAGTATATCATGTCTCCTTCGATTAAATCTGGTCAACTGTAGCAGTATCCCAGTGCCGCACTGGACATGATTGTGCACACAACAGCGCTGAAAAACTCATAAAAGAGCATTGCCTTCCCCCGGAAATGTCATAAAATCGTTCCTGACCTCGATGAATAGTTCTAGCGATTGATAGAATTGCATTTGACATGATACATCAGTTCAAAAAGAGCGATAAAAACTTACCCGCTGGTCGACTGTTGAACTCTCGAGGGCTTGATGGCAGGAACATAGGACCATGTGGGCAGCGCACGCACAATTCAACAACTACCGCCGCTGATCTTAATACTGCATCTTCAAAAGCATCGCTACCGAACGAACGAAGGTCACATTTCAACGGATGGAGTGTGGAACGCATATATACATATACATTTGTAGAGAGAGAGCCCAAACCTCTCACGGGAAGTGAAAAATAGTGTTGCTGCTCGTTAATGCTCGCAGCAATAAATTAATATCTAAAAGAATTATATTAACGGCGTAAAATTTACAGTATATACATTGCGGACTAGAGAAAATTACGCCGTTAGTTAACGGAATAAAATATCATATTACATAACGTAAGCCGTCATCTAATTACCGCCAGATGATCATTCAGTCAATCGCAATTGTTGCCTCAGCAAAGTGAAACATGATCACCTTCTTAACCATGAAGCTATGGTGACAATTGGATTGAGTGGATATAGAGATGATCGGCGCCGATTGTGAAAGGCCATCTCCGATACCTGGGCAAATAAGATCAGCATAGCAAGCAAAGTACCAACCGACATCAATGACAAACATCTCTGGGATAACTTATTCAATTTTTCCTCATGCTATTGTACCTTGAATATACCGCGAAGGTCATCGCTTTTAACTGGCGAGGGCCAAATTAACTTCCGGTAATCTATCGCATCAGTTTGACTGCTTCCCGCTTCAGTTTCAGCTTGTAGGTATTAAACCCAAGCAATGAGTTCAGGATACGCTAGACCTTCCCGGATGTCCTTCGAAAAAAAAATGCTTTTTTTGAAGCATAACCACCGTAAACTATATACCAGTGAAAAATTTATGAGCGAATTCATCGCACATCAAATCTGACCACACAAATAAGACTTCTGCACGATCCTGAGAAGTTGGTCTTCAAAGCAGTGGGGGGAATTTTTCGATATCTTCATTGGTTACTTTGCAATTCATTTGTCAAGTTTGCTGATCAAAATTTTACCGATGCGCATTACGTCGGAGGCCATTGGAAGAGATCTATTTTGAAAAACGGAGTTACCCCCAACGCTGTTTAATAAGATGGTTTGTTAGGAGTCTTCGGACCAAATTTCCAGGCAATCCGTTAAGTTTACACACCCTATGAATTCGTTCAAACAAGGCTCATTCGCGTAAAAACGAAGTAGGTTTCCTTTTTTGCTTTCAAAGTTTTCCCAATAATTCACACTTTTGGGTGACAACATGTCATGTTAACAGAAACACAGAGGCGCCCTGCAGAGTTTCAGGAAACTCGGAGCGAAAACACTTCGCTGGTAGCTATGAAACAGTTTCCTGTGACAGACCTTTATTTGAATTTTGCTGAACGGTAATTTTTATTTCACCTCTTTTTATTTTCAACCGTAAGCACCTTAGACAAGCCGCGGCAAACCTTGTGGTTGCTTATCGAGTGCGAGCAGCGAAGATTGTCGAAACCACGAGCCCCTATCCGTTTCGGCGAGATTCTTTTGCCTTTCCGCGTCGAAGTTCTTTAGTTCTTGTAGTGACAGCCAGGCTCCTCTCTTACTTTCACCGATGAACTCTTTTCTTTTTTATCTTTCTCCGTTCGCATTTACTTTTTAACGCAGAAAGATAGCAAAGATCTTCTCTTGCGACCGAAAATCAAGAGATGTTTACGCGATTGGATTTCATGGATCAAGATCTTTAGCCGCAAACAAAGCCCGTCGGTAGTCACCTTTGTCGACATGTTATAATTGGCTATTCACACTTTGGTGGGCTGTATAATTCAATTCGAAAATACGTTTTTGTAAATAACTCGTGCGCGTCTTAATATTTTACCAAAATCTTTCTTGGAAGCTATAGTTCAAATAATAATGTTCTGTTTGACATGAAAAAAATTAAGAAAAAACTGGCCCTCGAAGGTCTACCGTATCTTTCAGAGCTAAGATTGATCCGCCCCATGTGTGCAGACTTAACTTTTTCTCGCGCATGAAGTACAATAGTTTATATTTACATAATCAATAATGTTCTTTATGTTATTGAGCGTCACAGAATTTTTGCTTGGTACAACTAGAGAAAATGTTGAATGGACCAATTAATTGAGAAAGGTCTAAGCAGAACAAAAGATTAAGAAGGCCGCACGAATACTGGCAATTTCCTTTAGTTTTTGGGGCTTATTTAGGCTGATATAGTGAGCTGAAGATTTGCTAATGTGTAATGCATAAATTGTGTGGATAACAATTGATCTTTTTGTCGCTACTTTGGCCTTTATGGTCCGTTGCGGTCACCGGCGAAAGCTTTAGCTGAAGTGAGAAAGCCTCTCTGATCAACTTGAGTGCTTGTATTCATGAATTGTGATCCTGTACAGCTTTCAAGTCTAAGCAACATCATTATTGATTTTCATTTGACTTAAGCCGCTTTAGTGAAAGTTACGGAGAAAGTGTTCAATTGTCAAGTGTCAGGATAAGGTTTTTCACGAAAAGAGATTGTGGCTGTTTTCCCTCCTTTGGAGAAAGGTCTGTTCCTCTCAACAGCGTCTATGGTATGACCACAGGTGGCAAATCTGGACCTTATGACGAGACCCACTTTCAACATGAGCATGAGAGTGCACAGTACGAAGATACACCAACAACTTGTTTTCGAGGGCACAATTGGCGTGGATGTACTTCAGGAAACTTGTGGAGTCTATGACGTAACCACCAAAGGCCAATCTAGACCATTCAGTAATATCCTCATTTGAAACAAGCAACATAATGGTCATCACCAGAATATTAAGTAAAGATTTATTGTCGGAGTTTCAATTGGCATGATGCACCTGCCTCAGTTGGAAGAAGAGCCGACCAAGCTTTTTATGGTTATCGCGATAAGTTTGATCAAGCTCACAGGGACCGAAGCGACTTTGAACTTGTTTTAAAAAAGAGACATTTGACAATATCTGGAAAGTCTAATTAAAAATTGACCTTAATTAATTTTAGATTAGGATTTATCTTTGGGCAGAGCTTGAGGAGAATCCATCTGATAAAGCGGCGTTTAGTGTTTCATGTTCCGCTTTTACTTACTTAAAAGTCATTCCCACGAGATGCTTTTAAATCACCAGGTAAATAAGGGGTCAGATTGCCACCTGCATTTGTCTTCCTCCGATTTCATGGGAGGATAAACATCTGGAAGAAACAGGTCCTCCAGGACACCTAGTTCATTTGAATTGAGCTTCCAATTCGACATGGCAAATTTCTCCTTGGCTAGTTTCATGAACACTTCGAACATCACAGATAGAGAAGCAGATGTCCCATTGGTGGCTGGTTCTATAATCATAATCATCATCAACACCATCACTTTTCCCTGCACAGTTATTCTCAACGTATTTGTGATCAAGGCTGTGAAAACGACGCCTCGACTTCGTAACAACAGCAACATTTTGCTGGCCTGTTTAGCGGTGACTGACGCCTTTACTGGTCTCCTTTGCCAGCCATTGATTATCCTGTGGACAATAATATTATTACTCGGTCACAGTATTAGTCAAACAGTTACAGATTTCTGGTTCACATTTGTTGCTGTTATGCTAACAGCTTCATTCTTTCATGTGATGTTGGTTACGTTCGAGAGACTCATAGCCATCAAATTTACGATGCAATACTCAAACATTGTCACTTATAATAACATGAAGATAGCAGTGCTATCAGTTTGGATCTTTGTTTTCATCAATGGAATTTTAAGAATGACTGTCTACAGAGTAGCCCATTATTTAACAGGCCTTATTATTATTTCAAATATTCTTTTTCACGCCTTCACTTACCTTACCATATATCGAGAGACACGTTGGCACCAAAAAAGGATAGAAACTCAGCAGCTTCCCCAAGATGAAGTAAAAAAGTTTGTCAAAGAGAACAAGGCGCTTAAGACAACTGTGTTTATAGTTGGTGCTGTTATTGTTTGCCTTCTGCCAGTTTGTTTCTGTTTTATCTTAAAAGTTACAGGCCTCTATGAGATTTGCCCCATCAACGCACGATGGATGTTAACATGTGCCATGTTAAACTCGCTTGTTAATCCATTTATTTACTGCTGGAGACAAAAAGAAATGAGAAAGGTCATATTTGGACTAAGAACCCACATCGTGCATGTAGATATCCAG
This sequence comes from Pocillopora damicornis, assembly GCF_964200805.1. Lineage (NCBI taxonomy): Eukaryota > Metazoa > Cnidaria > Anthozoa > Scleractinia > Pocilloporidae > Pocillopora > Pocillopora damicornis. The sequence continues at coordinate 3,316,523 of NC_142677.1, forward strand.
TGAAGGAGGGCAATGTAAAAGAAAGGGTAACAACTTGATAACTACACATGTAAAATTTTCCCTACGTCTTTTCCATACACCGGATGAACAAGACTCCTTAGTCATTCTTTTTCATATCAATTATGTTTTTAATCACGATAGATGATTCGTCAACCGCATGGAAAATTAAAAAGTTTCTTGTAAAAATCATTTTTGATGCTAGAAAAACTCCTTTTTAGAGTGCATGTGTTTCCATTTGCCCTTTTCTTGTGCATTAATTACAGTAATTCTCAATTTTATAATGCATGAGGTTACTGATTTTATTGGGAACAAGTTTGTATATTAATCGCAGTATATTTAAGGTACAATAGCAAAATAATAAATTGAATAAGTCATCTCAGAGATGTTTGTTATTGATGTTGGTTGGTACTTAGCTCACTATGCTTATCTTATTTGCCTAAATATTGGAGATGGCCGTCGATACCAACCATCTCCATTTTCACTCGATCCAATCGTTACCATAGCTTCATGGTTAAGAGAGTAATGTCCCACTTTGCTAAGGCAACAATTGTAAAGTTATTGACCGAGTGATCATCCAGGGGAAACTATAACATTCGATTAGCTACAGAATCGTAGAAGTCCCTCAATAACGTCCAGATAGCATTAATTTGTGGTTACTGACTTCTAACAAACTAAGGTAAACTGCATTTGACTTGCCTTTACTCGTATGTAATGTTTCAAAATACTCTTAAATGTAGGTCTGCTTACTTAGATTAAATGACAAGCAACATGAAAAATCCAATACAATACTTTGCAAGTTTATTGTGTCGTACGTATCAGATGTCTCAGTTGTGTATGGACAGTTCTTGAAAGTTCGGTAAAGAAATGTAATTAAATTAGATTTTCGGCAACGTCAACAATAAAACTAGACTAAGAATCTGGTTGTCAGCAATTTACCAAATAGCGAGAACGATTACCCAATGTATTTGCTTAAGATCGTAATATAAACCGAGAAAAATAACAGTCTGTCAGTACTTTTAATGAAGCTTACATCATTTAAAATAAAATTGATAATTCTCCCTAGTTTTACTGAGTTTTACATCCGCAATAACAGTAAAATCATTCATTTCCGCACGATCCACCGTAAATTTAAAGTGCCTATTTATATCAAAGTTAGAGCCCTTTCCTGAGCCGACCGATATCCTATTGCGTGAACAGTGCGAAGCCTCTGGCGGATACTGGCACCAACTTAGGTTTCCGAAAATCCATCCCAAGAGCCGTCAATTCCCTCCTGCTCTCAAGAAACTAGAAGTAGCAACAGTAGCAATGTCAATGCGATAACAGCAATATTTTATTGAATTAGATGGTGGCGAATCCAAGTGCTGTGTGAAAGTCGAATGCGTACGAAATATCCATTTACCATACGTTGTTAGTTATTTGGCGTTGAGCGAAATGGGTCATATGGCAATGCTGCAATCAAAATAAGGAAGTTTTTTTCTATCAAAATCCCTTTTTGAGATTAAATTGAATCAGTTGACTATAAACTCACTCATTTTCTGTTTGACCGGCTCGACGAAGATTGCAATCTCTGAGGAAAGGAGCAAATTGCAGTGAAACTACCCGCCGATGACTTTTCGGCGAAAAATCATCGTGCCTCGTAATACAGCTGATTCTTTTGCCGAAAGTTAGCTTTTGGTTTGTTAAGGGAATTACTCTACAGCAAGGAGACTCTAGAGCACTGACCAAGGGAAACCTTCGCCGCGCTCAGTGCGAAGGAATAAAATGTTATGGAAACAGAAACGAACACAGTTACCCATTCTTAACATAGATTTCGCCATAGAAAACAAAACAAAAACGCAGCAAACAAAACATTCAGTAACAGGAGTTTTTCTGGTCTAATCTTGACCTGAACACCGCCGATGAGAAACCGTCTTTGTCACTCCTGGTCGAAATATTCGTTTGATGCACGCAGCTCTCCTTCGTGGGGCTGAACCGTACTAGCAACTTCCATTTCTTCTTTCTTCTTCTTGAGTACGATGTATCACAATTCTTGGTACAGCTTGCTGAAAGTAGGTGGACATTACTATCGGACATTATTTCAAGAGTATTTCAACACTGACTGATACAAATTTAGAAGACGGTGAGAGATTTATAAGTGTCAACTGAGAGTTTTCACAGTTTTCTACGTCGTCACCCGCTAACTCGTTACTAGTCCACGGGACAATAGTACTTTTAAGACAAAATAAGAGCCCTTTAGCGCCCGAAAAAACCGAGTTTTAAGTTTTTGGAAATTTTCCGTCCATCGGCATTGGTTTGCACATATGATAAGCTAAATATTTACGCAAAAAATATTTCGTGTCATAAGCACTTTAATGCGGTAAAAAAAAGACGATTTTCCCTCGCACAACTCTTTTGGGTTTTCTTCACCCTATTTTACCTGTTTTCGTCTAATCGAACTTATCTTTTATCATTTCCAAATAAAAATTAACAAACGCATAAATTTTACCCAAAATTAATAAGAATCATGACTTTAATTCATGCACAAGAAAAGAGTAAGTGGAAACACATGCACGCTATAGTAGAGGGTTTCTGTACAAGGCCTCTTAAAAACAGCAATGCATTGTCGCAAAATATTTAGTTGATCTTCAGCTTCTGGCTTTAGCATGGAGTATAGTTTAATATCGTGCGAAGATCAAATGAATCTTTTTTAACAATGCGTTGGGTGAAAAGCTTCACATTTAGGACAATTTAGTGTGCATGTGTTTCCACATGCCTTTTTCTCGCACATGTGGAATAACTGACAGTAATTCCTAATAGCAGAACTTTTAAGGTTGTTAATTATGTTGTAGTGTAATTAATAAAGTTTAGCAGAGTTGGAGAGTGCCAGTGTTTTTATAACAAATGATGTAAGCTTCAGTGAAATTAGTGAGTACTGGTTTTTATTTTCGTTGTATCGTATGATCTTAAATTAAATTATTGAGTAATCGTTCTTGTAGTTTAATAAAATTACTGAAAACCAACTTTCTCTGAATCTGCTTTTATTGTTGAGGTGACTCATTATTTTCATTTCTTCACCGAACTTTCCAAAATACAAATAAACCTTTGATATGTACATGTTTTTTGTTCAACTTATTTTCTTAGTAAGCTGAATTCGTTTGAAATGTTCCTTGTTTCCACACCTGATATCCTTTGCGCACAAGCGTCAATGCAATGGAAATAAATTTGAAGGTGTATACTCAATTAAAATTGTTCCCCCTTCGAGAGCATTGTGAAGCATCAAAGACTAGTGAGAGCAGTTTATGATCGTGTCATGTGAACTTGCTCTTGGTTTTTAGAAGTCCAGATACCGCAGATCACTGAAATCCGGAAAGTAATGACGAAATTATGCATCTTCCCCTTAGCCAAGCGAATGTTTCAGTTTCATTTGCTCGTATAACACTCCTTCTTTGTTCCATTGGCTGTCGTGGTTTCTTTGATACTTATAACATCAGTTGATCAGGCATGAAATAAACTCCAGGTCAATAGAAACTATTATTAATATCATGACTGACATGCAACCAGTTGATCAAAAACGCTACGAGCTATTAAAGAGCTATCTAAATGGCTTTAATTGTAGAACATCAAAAAGAATCACTGTTGCATTCAGGACACAACGCAAATCCTGTACACTTATTAGCATTCCTTTGCTTAACTCGTTCGCGTCTGAAGCTTTTATAGTCATTGGCAATGTTTAAACTTTTTTCGAAGAAAAAAAAATTGTTTTTTTACGAAATCTATATGTATAAGTAGTACTGGATTGAAGACTAACTCTCCGACGTCTCTACTCGATTTTGTACGTCGGCGTCGCCCTCCCGTTGTCCGTCTCTCCCAGTTTGATCCTTACTTCCAGAATTTTTCCACAGCTTGTTTTTCCCGGTTTTCTTACCCCTCAAATATTATTTCACATCTTACATGTCGCTTAGTCGACGGTCTCATTGGAGTTGACTGTTACCCGTAAATCTGCTAATTATTCTAGATTAACCGTCGTAGAAAAATGACCACAATTTTAACCATTAATCGTAAAAAGTTCTTCCAGGTCGTGTCTCCTCAGTTTTTAGAAAATCTCGGGGTTTTTTATCTTTATTTATTTATTTTGATTTTTTTGTCACAGGCTGTTTTAGTCAAGTTTCGATGGTAGGCAACCGTGGAAAAAATTACCTCAATATTTTCTACACTCGAGGAACCACACCGACCAAGGGTACCATCCTCTCATGCTGACGACGGTTTCTAATCACCATCTTCCAAAGTGAAAAGTAATTTCTTTTTCTCACCTCTTCAACGGTACAGTGGAACCTCTCTAAACCGGACACCCTTGGGACCGGAGGAAATGTCCGGTTTAGAGGGGTGTGCGGTGTACTGATGTTTTACCCATAGGGCAATTTTATGCCGCACATTGTATTGTCTGACTGTGAGTACCAGTACATGATACAAGAGTACTAATAAAGCGCTTCAGTAAAGGAACAAACAACATGGATCAGAAGGAAGCTTTTCAACGTCATTTTATTTAATTTATTTAATCAATTTAACCCTAAGCAAAAAAATTCAGTGTTACACACAGGGTAATATGATTGCCGCTTTTAAATCATTTAAACATGGAATGTTCAAGATTCTCTGTCTAAATTTCCAAGATGCTTTTGAAAAGGTGTGATTTGATTTTGGCGGTGAGCTTAACAACTTTCACAAATGAATAAAGGGGGTAAGTTTCTAAAGAAACTGTGGTGTTGCGTCGGAGAGAGTGGGGGAGTATAGCAGAGTAAAGCTCTCACGAAGGGCTAACGCTCGAAACGTCAGCTTTTTTACCCTTTACGGTGGCCAATTTACGTTTTCAACTCAGTTGTTAACACTAAATTACCTACTTAAAACTTTCACGTCCCGTTTAACGAGGTCAATTTCTTTGTCAGTTGGTGATTACGGACTCAAAAGAGCGTCCGGTTTCCGAAAGTGAGAAGTTCCAGATTACTGAGGTCAAAAATAGAGGAAATGTATGACAGAGGTTTTGGGGCCGAGAAAAAGGTCCGGTAAAGAGAGGATTCCGGTTTAAGGAGGGTCCGGTTTAGAGGGGTTCCACTGTATGTGACGAGACATCATGTCTGTCGCATAACGATAACGTGCAAAAGAAGTGCGTCGCGTGCCATCTTAGGGAACGGCTGCCAATGGAACTAGCAGATATCAATTCTGAAAATATCGAGGTTCATATCTCATTTAATAACTCTATCCATGGAAATTGGAAGAGGTTGAGCAAATTAGACATAGGTGCACTCACTACTTCAATTGACAAGATGTGACAAAACATCCTCTGTCGCATAACGTGATAAAGAAGTGCGTCCTAAGGAACGGCTGCCAATGATCATTACTAACAGTTTTAGAGTCAGAAAATATCGAAGTTTATCTCTCATTCAATAAAACTATTCAAAGAAATGGGCAAAAGTTATCAAGCGGATAAGACATGGCGCGCTCTCTTCTTCAAACGACAAGAAATGGCTTATGCAGGTTGATGCAGAAATTTTCTTCCCTTTGTTATTGATTTCCTCTTTCATTCTGACAAAGTGCCAAGCGACTTGTTTCATTGTTTGAAATTCAAATGTTAGTTTATTGTACTTCACTTATATTATTTGAGTGACTAAATAATATCATTTGGCTCTAACTTTCTATCTCTCTCTGAGTTTCTTTGAATGCTTTGTAGGCCAGTAGCTAAATTTAGAATAAAACTTCTCGTTTTGCCTTTGGACGATTAGTTTAGACCAAATACTTAAAACGCATCATTCTGCTTACAAAAACTAACACAATTTATCGCATTCAAAATTAAACGAGAAAATTAACTGATACCAAGACTAAATCCTGGCCATTACAGCCAAAATCTGTCATTTTAAGAGTATATTATGATCGAGAGAAAATAACCTTAAGTACCACTGACTGTGTAAAAATCCTCGAAAAGTTAACACATTAATGAATTTGACGTAAACTAAGATAATCGAGCAATCGGACAACTGATTATTCTGATTAGAACAGGAAAAAAACGATTAAGAAAAAATCTGTAAGAAACTCTGGAAAACATTTTCAAGACGTTTCAACTACGACGTAAATGTAACGCCTTAGTCCTCTAAGTAGGTAATACTTTGATTAAAAATAACGTTTTACATAGCTAGTCACGATAATTTCAAGACATCATATGAAAAAAAAAAACAGCTTCAGCAGGATAGCAAATATCAAGCTCGTAGGAGCAGTTCAGACAAGCAAAATTGTAACTTTTGAATCAATGGAAATCCGTTCTCTTGTTACACTTGACTGTGGCCGTCTTTTGGTTCTTCCTGCCTTGAAAAGAAGACTCTTGACAAAGATTTCATCGGTAGCTTACTGGTTTCTGGTCCAAATATCAGCGTTTTTGTAGGTATTTGAAAACTCCCTGGGATTCCAATGCTCACTCCTTAACTGAAAAAAAAAAGAATCGAATTTTAGGGAGAATAGTTGAGTTGCCATGTACTTTTTCCTAGCACATGAAACGATACATTGCGCAACAGGATTGTTTTAAAGATAATTTCCTTTTTTACTCCACTATTTTTCTAAAAAAAATCTTATCATCGTTAATGAGTCCCCTTGATTATGCTGTATCTCAATTTGCAGAAGCAAAAATTAAATTCGTAACTCAACTGAAAGGAAAATAACGCACAAGTATCAGTGCTTACATATAACCAATGATTATGATTTAATGTAACTTTGTATCAAATGCAATGTATAAATAGAATATTTACTTGCTTCAGCTTCTAAATCTTTTTGAAATCCAGGTTGACGACATCACCAATGAGTACAAATGGTGTCCAGTGCTTCACCTCCTTGAACTTTTCAATTTCTCTCATACACTTCATGGCATGATCGAGAGCTTCACTTTCCTTCTTGCCTTTAGCAAGTGCATCGTAGAAACTCGCCAATCACCCACAAGGTTACCACAACAGATCTAGCACCGGAACCCAAAAGTGCACGCGCCATGCCGACCACCCTCTCAGCCGTGACCTCCCCACGAGCAGTGTAATAACAGCTAAGTACAACTAGACGTGCTCGCAACCCAGCTTCTATCACATCTTCCATCGTCAGAAGATAGTCTTTCTCTTGCGGCTGAGGGTTTTCTCTTGTGGTGTTTGGTGCCAAGATAACTTCTCCAGTTTCCATTTTAGTGTGCGCTGCAATGTGAACTAACGCCACTGATGATATTCGTTTCAAAAATTCCAATTCCCTCTGATGCTTATAATTGTTCACGTGTACCTTCCTCACCTTTATGTCATCATTGCTGAGAAAAACCCAGAAGTTAACGCACGGTCCACTCACAGCCATGAAAATTGTATCTAATGGAACACAACTCAGAGAAAACGCACGAAGCTCTATACGTTGAAGAACTTCCAGGGTAATATTTGTGTCCATGAGATCTCTCAGAGCTTGAGTACAACCTTTTTCTGCGGCAAGACGAGCCTTAACAATTTTACCTTGACTGAGATTTACACGCCACAAGCCTTTGTATGCTCTTTCGTGCTGATTACGAAAACAAAGTTTCCACTCATCGTCAGGTTGAAGACTGGCCCTGATACCATCATACACCTCTACACTCGAGTGATAGCAAGAAAAGGCTTTCTAAAGACTTCCTTGGCACTCAAAAATGATACCAAGGAAGCATAATGCGCACGCCTCTCCAGTCTTGTCTCCCACTTCTTTGAATATTTTTAGGTGACGTTTGTGACACTCCATTGCTGTTATGAACTGTCCAAGACCTTGATAAGCGTTTCCGAGATTTCCATAACTTGTTCCCTCTCCCGCCTTGTCTCCCACCTCTTTAGAAATTTCTAGATGACGTTGATGGTACTCGATTGCTGTTTTGAGCTGTCCTACTCCTTGAAAAGCGTTGCCGAGACTATCATAACTTTTTCCCTCTTCAACCTTGTCTCCTTTTTCTTTAGCAATTTCTAAAGGACGTTGATGGTACTCGATTGCTGTTTTAAACTTTAGTAGACCTTGATAAGCGTTGCCGAGACCGCCATAACTGATACCCTCTTCAACCTTGTCTCCCACTTCTTTAGCAATTTCTAGATGACGTTGATGGTACTCGATTGCTGTTTTGAACTGTCCTAGACCTTGATAAGCTTTGCCGAGATTGCCATTGCTTTTTCCCTCTCTCGCCTTGTCTCTCACCTTTTTAACAATGTCTAGATGACGTTGATGGTACTCGATCGCTGTTTTGAACTGTCTTAGACCTTGATAAGTGTTGCCGAGATTGCTATAACTTCTTCCCTCTCCGGTCTTGTCTCCCACTTCTTTCGCGATTTCTAGGTGTCGTTGATGGTACTCAATTGCTGTTTTGAACTGCCCTAGACCTTGACAAGCGTTGCCGAGATTCTCATAACTGACTCCCTCTCTGGCCTTGTCTCCCATCTCTTTAGCAATTTCTAAATGACGTTGGTGGTACTTTATTGCTCTCTTGAACTGCCCAAGACCACAATAAGTACATCCGTGATTGGCATAAATGTTTGTCATGACTTCCAGTTCAGCATTAGATTTGCTTATTAATTGAAACAGACGTTGGTTATTGTTTTCAATCTTAAAACGTGTCAAGGATAGATAAATCATGATTGAATTTACGAAAATGCAATGGAAAGGTGTATTTTTAAAAAAGTTGAGAGTATTGGATAGAACCTTAAAAATTGAATGATATTTCGAACGTGGGCTTCTTGTTGAGATTTTATTTCAAGTTATTCGAGAGAGTTAACCAGTTCTGAAGCGCATTTATTAGTTTAGGCTCAGGTGTCTAGGTGATGCGCGTCTGAAGACAAAAACTAGGGGCCTTCAGCACAAACTCTGCGAATTAGTTAATCTGGCCTCTTCTTTAATTTTGAGGAAAGTTTCGTAACATAATCGAAAGAACTCCTTGAGAATATTTTAGCTTCTTTAAACTGCTCAGTGCAGTGTAAGAGAACATCGCTTGCATTATGTATAGAAGAATCTCTCTGGAACGTATTGATTTTTCTTGAAATATTACTCGCATTTATCTCGTATCACGTTTGAAACATTCCTTAAAGGATACGGCCAATCCCGTACGCAACCAGCTCCTCGCTTCTTTATACAAGCAAAGTTCGACACAAGCTCTGGCTCCTGAAAAGGAGAGAATGATTGGTGGTGCGAGGTAATTTATCACTATTAAGGTATAAACGTATTGATGAAATGGACTTAATTTGTCATTTAGCTGGGAACAAAAATTGTGATAATCAAGGAAATTTGAACTTGTGGAAGAACTGAAAATAAACAATAGAGAGCTAATGCAAAGCGGCTACCAATTAAGGTTTAATTGATGATGATAATGATGAATTTATAAAGCGCATTTTTCCTTTTAGTGTGCTCTTATGCGCTTTTCAGCACTTTTCGGGGAAGTTTCAACCAACTAGAAAAGTTTAATATCTGTGCATTTTGTTTGTGTACAAGCTGTTGGGAGTCTGGGCTGTAGCTTGGCTATTACCACAAGTTCATCTGTTTGAGTTTAGGTCGAGAGGGTTTCCAAACTCCCTTTACACCTGGCTTGCGTTTTCCAAAATATTACAAGTTTCACCGGGAGATCCTATCTTAAATCAACTTTGTTTACAATCGCCCTTCAAGAAAGTTTATCTGTGCATTTTGTTTGTTTTAAAATGTGCGAGCTATTAGGAGTTTTAGCTGTAGCTTGGTCATAACCAAATCAAGTCTATTCGGTTTACATTAAAGGTCGAGAGACTTTCCAAAATCCCTTTTACACCTGGGTTACGCTTTACAAAATATCAAGTGAGAATATAAAAACCCCTTGAGTTATTGAGAAAAAAATGCATAAAGCAAAGCAAAGGAAAGCCAGGACCGAAAAAGGTTAAAACTTGTGAATGCTCTGATAACAAAAAAAAACCATCGTGCTGAGGGTGACAAGGGTTCATGGTTTACCCATCCTTCAGAAAAGTAAGCCGGTAAAGCATGCTCTTCTTTATCACTTGGTTTTTCTCATACATGTATTTGTCTATTGAGAACAAACTCGAAGAGGTTAACTAAAGAAATTTTATTGGGAAAGTGGGCCGATGTACAGCCTTCTAAAGCTTTCTCTTGTTTAGTAATACACATGCATAAGAGTTATTAGATAACCGCGCGTGGATACGAATTTTACCATCGAGTGTTCATGACATCTTTTGCACCTTCAAAGTGATGATTCGATGTAAGCAGATAAATTCGAATCCATGGACCGACATGTATCATCCTTTTTATTCAAAAGATATTTTTTGTAAATTTTAATTAAAAAACAGTTTTTAAATAAGAACATCGAATACAGAGATCCATTGCACCGAAAGTCAGCTCGCCGGAAAACCAATTCAATTTCGGACATTGTAATACAGTAATTTCTTATTACAAGAACTATTTCCTTTAAAAAGAATTGAATTCTGTGTAATAGTTCATACAGACAAGTGACGCAAATGATACTGGAATCAGAAATGCTGCAGCTTCGTAGATCCCTCATGGGAAGATAAATAAGCTTCCTCAAGGCCTATTATGTTTATCAACATGTCAGCATTGGTATCTAATTTGTCGTTGGTTAAAAATGATTTTTTTTTCTTTGTCACGAAGGAGCTTGAAATTTCCTTTCTTTCACTATGTATTTTAAGACATGAAACTTTCGACATTGATGATCTTAGCACTATGCAGGATGATCCTTTATGTATCCACTGTACTTCGTGGCTCATTAACGAGAAGTCTATAGCTATGCGTGAGAACTTCAGATCGTAAAATCCGATGGTCTAAGGTTCGAGTCCTTCAGAGGAAAGTTAATGTTTTTCTTTCCTCTTCCCCTTTCCATCCCGCGTTCGTGACGAGTGAATAAGATCGATATTTCTTTCATTCTTTTGTCTCATGTTTCAAATTATTTCTATTTCTATCTTTCGTCAATACCCGTTTATCTCATTCACTGCATTAGGTCGCTGTTAACTTATTCTGTCCTCACCTTAACTCCTTTTCAAATGTGATTTGCTCCACAAGCGTGTATCAAAACGGTGCACTTGGTAACACCAGCAGTATTGAAGAAGCTGAATATGAGCTCATCGAACTAGAAACAGAAAATCGTGTATCATTGTGTATTTCATGATCCATGCTTCTATTTCGTGGCTATGCTGTTTCACTATTTATACGCCAAGTTGAGACTGGGCCTCATAAAACATCTTTGCGGTTTTCATTTTCATTAATCCGGAGTATAGCACTATGATATAAACATCCTACTTTTTAATTTTTTTCGCTGATGTGATAGTCGTTAAACCACCGTCTGCTTGGGTTGTTAAGCGCCGCACTGCCGTGCAGTAGGTCGTGGGTTCAGGCCCCGGACCGGACCAACACTCATAGTCCTGAAAGGACTGGGGAGAATGAGCTGCCTTTGCTATGACTTTTGTAAATGGTTAGACAATCTTAGTCTTCTCGGAACAGAAGGATAAACTGCAGGCCCCATCTCCTGCATCTTCTTCGTACTGGTTAACAGGGAACGTGAAGAATCCCCGCACTCTTCGCCATGAGTAGGGAACGCTTCTCCCAGCGTTGTAGTGTGGTCTTGTTTTCAAAAATTAGAAAAACTGGAGGCACCTGCTAAATTTCCTTTAAAAAAAATTGTAATTGCTAAAGTTCTTTTCAAAAGGTTGTAAGTGGTATCAGAGGATATCAATATCATTGTTATTATCCTTATCGTTGTTGAAAATCCAGTCTTTTCGGAGGGTCTGAATGGGGTTTAGTGTTTAGTGTTATTTGTCCATATTTTTTAGTGTTTACTGTTAAATTGGCCATTTTTTTAAATGTTTACTGTTCTTGAAAAAAATACTGTTTAGTGTTTGAAAGGAGACCCCAAAGTTTTTTTTAAGGATTTTCAAATTTTATCTGCTCTTTTAAATTCTGCAAGAAAATCAAGAAAATCACTCACGAACAGTGAGCCAAAGCTGAAATGCTCTTGTCCTTGGAACCGATAATGCGCCTTACTAGACCTTCGGTACTGGATGTACCTAAGGGGATACGTTTGGTAATCCACACAATAGTTCCTGAAAAGTATCGCTTCTGGAAATCCAACCAAATTAGTGTTTGCAAAAGACCAATTGCACTTTAAATTGGGCCCCAAGGCAAAGTACTGGCGTTAGACTACGATTTCGACTCTCGATAGTCTCGTAGAACTGCTTTTACACCGACCAGTCGATGTAAATGTTCGGAGGGAAGTATTCAAGGATGCGCGGGACCTATGCTTTACCAATGGCGTAGTCTTCGTTGCAGAGAGAGGCTCATCAGCAATCCGTTTCATTGAATTGAAAGGCGAAGTACTTTTCAAACCCGGACGCCTAAAATCGCGAGCTGACTTGCTCTCGCAGCTTAGTCGTTTCAGATTGTCACTTGAGGGTACAGGTCCAGTTCTACAGAAGCGGTTGACGACACATCTGAGATCTTTAGCTGCACAAGTCGAGAACTGTATAAACAAATTGTCCAGATTAACCCACCTTTAAATAAATCAACTTCCATCTGTGCGGTAAGTAAGGATATCCTCTTGTGTGCAGATGATGAGCAGAGAAGCATAATGCAGCTGGAGTTAGAGTACAATGGAGTGGCTATCATCGGAAGTAGGCTGAGACAGATAAACTACTCCAATGACGTGACAAGTGTTGAATCTCTTTATGTTCTGCGGCAATCAGCATACTTGGCTGCAACTAGCGCAGCTGGAGGGTTATATGGTTGTAACCTTGATTCTGTCAATGTTGAGCGACTCTTGCGGAATTCTTCAGATTCTTGTAAGAAAATCAGGAGGCTGTATGGTTATGAGGGCAACATTGTTTTCACCGACAACAAAGATCAAAAGGTTAAGACCTTTAATCACTTGAGTGCAACAGTCGAGACCTTGTTGGGTACTGGCCATGAAGGAACCGTTGATGGAACTGAAGAAAGCTGCTCATTTACACAATTTCATGCAATCTGTTCCTTGTAGAAAATTTTTTTGTTTCCTATATAGCTGCTGAAACAATCAAACTAGCTTCGGGGCTTACTGGCAAAGTGTCCTTTCCTCGCAACCTCGAATGTCTCTATGATAGTTTTGGAATTGGTGCACATACGATCTACGCGGTCCAATTATCTCTTCAAGATGTTGTGTGCAATGTTTCATCTGTAAATGCTTATATTAAAGACAGTCGCTGAAGTAAGGCAAAATGAAAAGAAACGGCAACAATAAATGGCCCTGAAGGAACTATTTCCAGCAAAACACAGGAGTCATTGGTGCTTCTCGAAAGAGGTACGGAACAGCTACGAGATAACGTTAAGAATGTAAACGAGGACTATCTTGGTGACATTGACCTGCGTACGCTGCTAACAACTCAGGTGGAGAACCTTCATGCAGTCTCCCAATTAAAAAACGAGACTTTCACCGCTCTTCAGTATGCTCAAGACACTTGAGAAGTCTTATTATCCAGTGCCTAAATCCAGTGTGGAGTTACGGGACGTAGATTTGATGAAACCTCCTCCAGCTGATAACGTTGACCCCAACATTGAGGCAGCCATGAAGGAATTGGTTGACAGGTATCGACCTGTCAAGGACGGTAAGAAGCGAATCAACAAAAGACAAAGCAGGAGCCCTGCCGTCAGATGATCCAGGGACAGACAATGAAGAACGAGTCGATCAGGATACAAATATTCCACGAGCTACAAACGAAATACCGAGAATCACCTTCGTTGACGAAAGCATGCTCGGAGTTGTCGCAGTTGGTGACGTGACAGACCTCCCCAAACAACAGGATGAATTCGACATCGACTCGGAGAGCGATGCGGATAATGATACAGACATAACGTTCAGCAGATTTGGTCGCACCACCCGCGCTCATTTCCGCCTTGATCATTAGAAACAGTTGGGACAATCGCGACTATTCAGATATGGAATATAATCAAATGTTTTTGGATGGAGTGACATGTCTGTCATTTTTGTTGACCATTGTAGCCGATCTTATTGGTAAAAGAATATTCTGTTATTGCATTCATTACTAGTCAAATTTAAACACTCATATATGTTAACTCTCATTTTCCTTGTAATTTTCGTATTTATCTCTTTTTGTTTACAGTGCAGATACACCAACTGGGACCATCTCACAAAGCCAACCAATCATACTGAGGTATTCATACAACGGATGGCAATCCGTAAATTTGCTTAATTTTACTGTTTATTTCGATGTTCTATCCCATTGGCTGTTTGATTTCAATATCGTAATCTGATTTGTTACTAATATATTCTCTCTAAGTGGTCAGGTTGGTGAATCCTCGCTGTAAAAGCGCTTTAAGAATAGAATTGTTATGAGTTATACCAGCCAAATATGCGGTAGTCTTCAAATATCGTCGGTCATAAGTCTGTGGACATCTTTGGCAGTCTCAGTGAACATCTTCGGCAGTCTTTGGACATCTTCAGCAGTGTTCGGACATCTTCGGCAGCCTTCAGACATCTTCGACAGCTTTCGGAAATCTTCGGCAGCTTTCGGATATCTTCCTCACTCTTCGGAAGTCTTGAAATAATCCTGAATTGTTGGAAAATGGCCAAAAAAACCTTTTTGAGACAGTAAACATAGGCCCAACATAGATATTTCCCCTTTTAGGATGTGGTTTGTTTGTTTATGGGAAAAAAATTATGTTACGACGAATTTTTTAATGTTAGTGTTAAAATGGCTGAAAATTAACTGTTTAATGTTATACAGTTAAAAAAATAAGTGTTTAGTGTTATCGAAGTACCCCCATTCAGACCCTCATAAAGGCCTGTAGCTGTGACGATAAGACAGAGGCAAAGTGGAAGAAGGTAAACAATAACAGCCCCAACTACAAAGACAGTTGTTTTAAGTGCCTTGTCCTCTTTGGTAAATCTTTCTGCTCCTACCTGGGGCAGTTTTTGCGTTATTATCCTCTCTTGGTGACGCAGTGTTTCACGATAAATTATGAAGTAAGCGAATGCAAGGAAAAGAGCACACGAAATAGTAAGAAGGCCAGACAGAATTCGTACAACTAAGAATTTTAAGCAAAAAGTAGAAATCGCTCGATCGCCTCTTCACATATCATGTTCTAACTTAGGGGTTATCGAGCGAGCTTTAAACTCACAGAGATTTATAGATAAATGGTAGTGACAAAGCTGCGATGCAAATTATTGTCTAGAGACCCGAGGTGTCAAACCAAAAGAGATGTCAAGTAAATTGATATACATGTTTTTCTTTTCAGTGAAAATCTAATCTAAAGAACGACGAGAATTTTCCTGTTATTTGGTCTCAGTAACAATAAACAGTTAAAATTTTTTTGTCACATTCATTGTAATTCTTGTTGTTTCTTACTTTCATCTGATGTTGATTGCTTCCGAGAGACTCATTGCGATTAAAATTAAAAGTGCTAGTAGTTTAAATCATTACTCTTTTTCATGGGGTTTGAAGAGAGATAAGATTGTGCGTAGTAGCACGTTCCTTTAAAGGCCCTCTTATTATTACGCGTATTCTTTTCTTGCTAACGCCTACTTGGTCATGTATCGAGTTATAATATGGTTTGGCTTTTCCTGAAGCTTGAGGCCAAGTAATTCCAATAAGTGTGTCGGATTTACATCGTTTCCTGAAAACTACAGACAAGTTGCACAACTGTTGGCTAGCAATGTCTTGTTCCTTGTAATGTTTTATTTGTAATAAGAGCCTTTCAGGTAGCGCCTTTTCAGCCACTTCCTTTTTTAGGGCGATTAGCATACTGGCAGCATGTCAGTTATCAAGACGATGATCGCTTCATTTTTAACTTAATATGTTTTTTATCGCTTTAACATGTATAAAATCAACGCATTTGCCATCAATTCGATGCTCGTAATGTCTCAATGATAGTTTTTCGATGGTTTAAGAAAGCCAAATTGATTGCGTCCCCAGTCTCTTTCTCACCAAAGTCTTTTTCTGGGGGTACGTTTGTTACTTTTCTCACAGTAGTCTTTACGGTGGCCAATTTACGTTATCAACTCAGTTGATAATACTAAATTACCGTATCTTTTTCACTAAGATAGATCCGTTGAAAATAAGCGAAATAAATATCCTAGCCGGCCGATTTTCCTTCCGTTTGTTTCTTTTCTTTCTTGATCACATCAAAGGAAAGCTTAGCTTGCGGTTAATGGTTTTGAAAAATTATCCGTAAATTTGTTTTAATGCAAAGGTCTTTGATATCACGCTGGAAATGCATAAAACTGTCTATGAACCTTTAAGAATCATTTGCAATAAATACTTTGCGCATGATCTCTTTCTTACATAGAATGATAACTTGCTAACTAATGGCTAATATTCTCTCAGATGTGTTTAATTTCATTTATAGTACTGGTATAAACGATAAATTTCTTGAACAGAGCTAGCATTTTGTTGAGCGGTTCGAATAAAAGAAAAATTGGAATTGGGGTTTATGATGGCTTGCAGTGCAGGTGTCTTATTAAGTCGAGCTAACGTTAAAAGCTCGCATCGTTTATCCGGGCGGCCATATTTGATTTGGAGTCGGAGTGGACGGTGGGGGGTAGGGGGTGGGGAAGGGCGATGAGTCGCCTGTCCGAGGAGGCTGTTGAAAAACGAAAAACCCCCTAATTATTTGCGCTTCACTCCATTTAAAGAAAAAAGCAGATGACCAATCAAAATATTAATGAGTTAAACCAAAACAAAAAGGACCGTCTTCCGACAGAATCAAATACACGTAGAGCTGATGGGTGAGACGACGAGGCAGTTTTTTCAGCCAGGAAAGAAATGGCTCCGAGAAAACCTAATCCGTTGTCACAAATATAAGCTGATATTTGCCGCACCCTATATTTTTCAAACGATAATCTTTGAGTATAGCTGCCGTTAATATATTTGACGATTTTTCTTCCATTTGATCGTAAACGATACTTTGAAGCAACAAACAACTGCACTCGGAAGTTTATCCGCCATAATTTTTTTGATGCAAACCGGCATACTCTGGTGAAACGGAGTGGCTGTTTTTAATTCAACGAAAAAAATGGCTTCACCGAAACGTTCTCTGCTTACGCAAATACGAGTTGATATTTGCCGCACTCTTTACCCTCTACTTGACAATCCGTGAGCGTACCTACCGTGGATCCGATCGAACATGTATATTCCATGTAGGCAAGCTTTAAAATATATTAAAGGATGTGTTTCAACCTCGTGAAAAAATTTAACCGGTAAATGAGAAATAGTTCGCGAGGATTATCGCGAGATAATGTTACTGAGTATTTACAGCAGTGACATTGTTGAAAGGGTGTGGATGACGTCGTCTAGATTTTTAAAATCAAATTTCTGTATGTTTTCTAGGGGTGCATGATGGGTATATTGCATTAGATATGTAACTTCTAGCTACGTTAATTCAAATAAATTTAGCATCTTCATACGAAATAAATTAGGGCAGATGTGAGGTTCAATGATTTTTTTTCCAGAGAAACAATGTGTACGATCTTTTAAGCTGTTTTCTGTAGCCTTTGACTGACCTGCGTTTCAATGTGCACGTTTTTTCACCTGACCTCTTCTCGTGTTTAAATTAAAATAATTCCTGATTATGAAATGAGCGTTTATTGTTTGGAAGCCACAAAATATAAGTTTCATTGGACTAATAAAAAAAGTTTAAATAGGAAACATAATCCAAAAAGAGTTGGAATAGCTGAATATGGAGATGATGGGCACCGATTTCGATCGAACGTGAACAATTAGGTTATCTCCCACAATAAGGCAACATTAAGACGGCAAGGTAAGCTGCTAATAAAACTAACATCACTCGGGTGAAGCTCCAGTATAACGGATACATTTCTATCGATATTTTGATTTAGCGAAGGTCATCTGTAAAGAGCTTAGCGTCTGAACAGAATCTCTTACCATTTAGAGGTTCGAATTTTTTCTAATATACGTATCCTTTCTGGATGTTTTCATCTTTAGTTTCAACCAAGTAGGTATTGAACCAAAAAACATTAAAGGGCAAGTGACAGGCTCTTTTAACTGAATTACATACAGCTCTTTGATCGATTCGCTCCACTTACGTTGGCGTATGTTCCCACTTGACTTTTTCTCGCGCATATAATACATTAGTCTATATTTACATAATCAGCAACACTTCTTTTTTAAGTTTTACTGGATATTTCAAAATGTTAGTTTGATGCGACCAAAGAAAAAGGTAAAATGGGACGACTAAACAAGAAAGACATAAAACTAGGAAAAGATTTAAGGGTTGGCAACGAATAGAAAAAAGTTCCTTCTTTGAGCTTTGTCTCTCTGTCCATCCAAGGTACTTGTAATCATGAAGTCGAATTTGA
This sequence comes from Pocillopora damicornis, assembly GCF_964200805.1. NCBI lineage: Eukaryota > Metazoa > Cnidaria > Anthozoa > Scleractinia > Pocilloporidae > Pocillopora > Pocillopora damicornis. The sequence goes on from NC_142677.1 coordinate 3,334,863, forward strand.
TAAAGAGCATTTGCTTAAGATCATTATGGAATTGAATTGTTATTCCTTAAGTCTACCTTGTATCAAGCGAGACCGTACAAAGCGGTTACCCTGTAGTAAGCGGTCAGTTTTCGTTAACAGTTTTGCTTTTCTGATTTGCTTTGTTCTTTATTGTTCTTGTGCACATGTGGACTGAGTACTCATTCCCAGGAGATTTTTAAGTCATTATCAAAGAAACGTCAGATTTCCTCTGCCTTTATCTTCCACCGATTTCATGCGAGGTCAAACGTCTGAAAGAATCAGTTTTTATTAGAAACTTAGTTTACTTAGATTAAGCTTCCAATTCAACATGGTAAACTTCTCCTCAGCTAATTCTACAAATATTACAAATACAACCAGTAGAGAAGGAGACACAGCAGATGTCCCTTCGGTGGCTGATGCTATATTTGTAATCATCATTAACACCATCACTTGTCCCTTCACAGTTCTACTCAACGTATTGGTGATAAAAGCTGTGAAATCGACGCCTCGACTCCGTACCAACAGCAACGTTTTGCTGGCCTGTTTAGCGGTGACTGACGCCTTAACTGGTCTCCTTGGCCAACCACTGTTTGTCCTGTGGAAGATTTTTCTATTATTCGGTCTCAGTGACAGTGGAACAGTTGAAATTTGTTTTTCCACAACTGTGATTGTGATTGTAACAGCTTCATACTTTCATCTGATGCTGGTTACTCTCGAGAGACTCCTTGCGATCAAATTTACGATGCAGTACCCAAACATTATAACTGATGAAAAAATGAAGAGAGCTGTGTTAGTAGTTTGGATCCTTGCTTTTATCAGTGGGGTTTTTAGAGTTCTAAAAATGTCCCTTGTTGTATATTCTTTGTCTCTCCTCCTGACTCTTTCGTGTATTCTTTTCCTTGCCTTCGCCTACTTCGTTATGTATCGAGAAACACGTCTTCAACAAGAAAAGATTAAAACTCAACAATTGCCCCAACAAGAAGTGGAAAGATTTAACAAGGAGAACAAGGCGCTTAAAACAACTGTGTTTGTAGTTGGTGCTGTTATTATTTGTCTTCTGCCACTTTGTTTCTGTCTTATTCTTTTAGTTACATGCTTTTGTGATATTTGCCCTACCATTGCACCGGTGACGCAAACATGTGCCATGTTAAACTCACTTGTTAATCCACTGACTTACTGCTGGAGACAAAAAGAAATGAGAAAGGTCATAATTCGATTAAGAACGCAGGTCGTGGATGCAGGTATCCAGTGAAGGAGGGCAATGTAAAAGAAATGGTTGACAACTTAATAAGTAAACGTCTGAAATTTTGCTTTCGCCTTTTAAGCCACTGGATGAACAAAACTCTGTGGTTATTGGCTTTTTTTGACCGTTAAATTTTTGGTCACGACTGGTGATCTATAAAAAACATGCATATTTCCCCAGTGTAAGATTAAGATCAAAATGGCCACAAAAAAATGAATGAGCTATCCACAATTTATGCAGTACACTTCAGTAAGTTTTTAGCTCACTGTACCAGCTTAAATTAGCCCATAAAAGGTTATTGCCACTATTCATGCCAACTTTCTAATCTTTCCCTATTCTTAAGTAATACTTCTCTTGTTTATTCTGCTTATTTAACCTTCCTCAAGTAGCACCAAGGTATATATTTTTAACTCCCAATAACATGCAACCCGTTCACTCGTATGCAGATAAATTTTTTTGATTGGCCTTCCGGCCACACGTACCCAGTGAATAAGGTTGATGATTTTGCAACCTTTCTGAAAACGTATACAGTGATGTAACGATGTCACATCAAGTCCTTCGTGCGGGAGACATTACAATATGACAGCCGACAGAGACCTTGTTTTTTAGACTTCCGAGCGACACGTGTTGAAACTTCAAATTAACAAACACAAATGCCGCTTATATTTATTGCAGGCTCAAGTTTCTTGATAGTACGCATGCTCAGTTGAAAAAAGCGTTGATTTATCCGGATACATATCGGGTAGGTGAGGACGGACTAAAACGATTCGATTGGGGTATTTGCGGACGCGAATTTTTTTGTAAATATGCATTGAAAAAGTTGCAGATTGAAAAATATCCAGATATGTGTGGACATGGCCATAAACATAATTATCGATTATATAAATTTCAACTGCTGTAATTTATGCGCGAGGAAAAGTCAAATGGGAACACGTGATCATAAAAGTGAAGCGCATCGATCACTTAAGCCCTTATCCATTTGAATCATTGCTTGCTGTACAAGTGATTTTGAAAAAGCAAATCATTTGACTTAATTTTTATGGCCACTGCCTCCTATGGAGGCGAAGCCATAATGTTGATCTGTTGAGTGATTGAGAACGCGAATACAATATGAATGCAATAGAATACGAACGACCTCTTCGTCCACAAAGAAGTCTGCCGAGTTTTAGACGATATTCCTAGCTCTTGGCTTTTGTTTGTTTCAGAACATCTTTGGTCTTTCAACGCTCAATTGGTGACGATTTCTTAAAAATGTTTTGAATGTTACATGGAATATTAGCAGATGTTCAAACTGTTTTTCGGTGCTACTTACTGTTTGTCTTGTAGTGTACTACTGAAGACGATGAACATCCCACAATCATTTCAGAATGGCAAGTGAAAAAAAAAAGCTTTATCTTGCAGAAATGTCTTGAATAGAATGATCTGCACATCATAAAAATTTAGAGGTAAGGCTTTTTCTTTAAAGAGGGAGTATATTACAGTTTAAATCAGCGAGTTAATCCCAATAAATCCGAAGATATAATTGTTTTTAATTCTCACTTTGACACTACAATAAATGATGAACATCACAAAATAATTTCACAGAAGCTTCTCCGATACGTAATAGAAAAAAAGACTTTCCTTGCAAAAATATCTAAATAGGTTTGATCTGCACATCGTGGGAACTTTATGTTCCCAATTTACTTTTTCTCGAACATAAAATATATTCTACATTAACATAATCAGCAGCGTTTTTTATATTTTACGGAGTATTACAAAGTGTTAGTTTGATGCGATTAAAGGAAAAGGCTAAATGAAACGAATAAAGAGGAAAGATGTAACACCAGAGAAAGATTTACAGGTTGGCCAAGAATAGGGGTAAATTCCACGTTTAAACTTTTTCTCTCGGGTCAATCCTGATGCTTGTGATCATGAATTCAAATTTGATAAAGAGCATTTGCTTAAGATCATTATTGAACTGAATTGTTATTTCTTAAATCTACTCTGTATTAAGCGGAACCGTACAAAGTGGTCACCTTGTGTGAGGCGGTCAGTTTTCGTTTATAGTTTTGCGTTTCCGATTTGCTTTGTTCTCTATTGTTCCTGTGCACATGTGGACTCAGTACTCATTCCCAGGCGATTTTGAAATTATTACAAAAGAAAAGTCAGATTTCTTCTGCTTTTATCTTCCGCCGATTTCATGCAAGGTTAAACGTTTGAAAGAAACAGTGTTTTACGACAAACCTAATTTATTTGGAGTAAGAGTCGAATCTAACATGGCAAACTTCTCCTTGGCTAATTCTACAAATGTTACAAATATAACCAGTAGAGAAGGCGACACAGCAGATGTCCCTTCGGTGGCTGGTGCTATAAATGTAATCATCATCAACACCATCACTTGTCCCTTCACAGTTATACTCAATCTACTGGTGATAAAAGCTGTAAAGTCGACGCCTCGACTCCGTACCAACAGCAACATCTTGCTGGCCTGTTTAGCGGTGACTGACGCCTTAACTGGTCTCTTTGGCCAACCATTGTTTTTCCTGTGGAAGATTTTCCAAATATTCGGTCTCAGTGATAGCGGAACAGTTGAAATTTGTTTTGCCACAGCTGTAATTGTGATTGTAACAGCTTCCTACTTTCATCTGATGTTGGTTACTCTCGAGAGACTCCTTGCGATCAAATTTACGATGCAATACCCAAACATTGTAAATGATGAAAAAATGAAGAGAGCAGTGTTAGTAGCTTGGATCCTTGCTTTTATCAATGGGGTTTTTAGAGTTCTAAAAATGTCCCTAGTTTTACGTTCTTTGTCTGGCCTTTTCATCTTTTCGTGTATTCTTTTCATTGCTTTCGCCTACTTCGTTATGTATCGAGAAACACGTCTTCAACAAGAAAAGATTAGAACTCAACAATTGCCCCAACAAGAAGTGGAAAGATTTACCAGAGAGAACAAGGCGCTTAAAACAACTGTGTTCGTTATTGGTGCTGTTGTTGTTTGCCTTGTACCACTTTGTTTCTGTCTTATCGTTACAGCTACAGGCCTTTGTGATATTTGCCCCATTCCCAAAACTTTGACGAAAACGTGCGCCATGTTAAACTCACTTGTTAATCCACTGATTTACTGCTGGAGACAAAAAGAAATGAGGAAGTTCATATTTAGATCGAGAACGCATGTCGTGGATACAGGTATCCAGTGAAGGAGGGCAATGTAAAAGAAATGGTTGACAACTTGATAAGTACATATGTAAAATTTTGTTTTGGCTATTTTAAGCCACTGGACGAACAAAAGTCTTTAGTTATTTTTTCGTCACCGTTTCATTTTTGATCACGATCGGTGATCCATTAAAAACATGTAGATTTCCCCAGTGGAAGATAAAGAGAAAAGCGGCGACAAAAAAAATGAATGAGTTATTCACAATTTATGTAGTACATAAGTTCGGTGCTACTCACTGTTGTCCCGTAGTGTACTGAAAAAAACAAGAAAAACATCTCACAATCATTTTAGAATGGCGTGTGAAAAAAGGAAGCTTTACCTTGCAGAAATGTCTTAAAAGGAGTGATCGCGCATCATGAAAATCGAGAGGAAAGATTTTTACGGTAGATTCGAATATATAATTTTTTCAGCGCTAACCGTGACAGTACAATAGATGATAAACATCGCAAAACAATTAAGTGGCGTCTCCGGCAAGTAATTGGAAAAAAGACTTTTCCTTGCAGAAATATCTAAATAGGTTTGATTTGCACATCGCGGAAACTTTGAAGAAAAGTTTTCTTATTCGCAAAGAGATCATTTTACCACTGCAATCAGCGACAAAATGCTGAAAAAAGCTGCTAAATTTGCGAAGCGAGCAAGGTCCGAAATACGATTCGTTGAGTTCAACAAGGTAATGGCATTCCATGGAATGATGGAATGGCAGTATAAAACAAAAGTCTCACAATTACAATGAAATTAGAGAATGATATATAACTAACTAGCAAATCAAAATTAAATAGAGGCTAGTTTAAACATCATTGAAACCCAAGGATATACCGACAGAGAACAGTGAGGTTCTGAGTTAGCCCCTATAAGTTATCATTACTGTGACTTTTGTTGTCATCATCATTATTATTGTTATTATTAGTGTGATCATTTGTTACCATTTAAAGAGTAGTTGAGTGTCAATTATTCACTACATTATTGAATCATATTTCTTTTGTGGAGCAGAGCCCTCATAAGTATGCAAGACAAATCTTCCGCAAAGTACCTTAGAGCATTATCATAAAACCTCTAGTTAATTTTAATGCTACAAAATGAAGATGCATACGCACCAATGATATTTGAGGAATTTGTTATGGTTATGATTAAATTCGAAACATTTCTTTAATGCGCTAACCTAGTGTAATCCTTGATGTTCTGTAAAGATTCACACAGTTGTAAACATTCAACGTGAGATCAAATAGTTTAAAAGGCTAGTTTATCAAAACCGCAAAGCAGAAACATTTCCTTTCATGAGATTAAGAAATAAACAAACAAGCGTAAGATTGAACGGATCACAAATGGAACGTCTACCTGAAGCTTTCTCTGCTGGCTATGTTTATTGTATTTATAAAATTAGGCAAGGAAAGGTTTATCATGTCGAATGAAAGCTTAATGGAAGTCGCATCAGGAATTCCGCATGAAAACGGAGGAAGGAAAAGGCAAGGGAAATCAGATGCCTTTGATAGAGAGTGGCATTTCCTGGGAATGACTCATCATTTCACTTGTCAGCCCATCTACAATATAGGAAAAAACTGAATCGGAATCACCAAAAGCCGCCTAATCAGAGGGACTAGGAAGTTGGGATAAAAAGGCCGAATTTTTGCCTAAATACATGGAATTATCAACATTATTCAAAGTGGCGTCTATCTTCGGACTTGCTGGTTTTTTCTTTTTTTTCACCCCATCCTTGATAAAAATACACCCGTGTAGTCCTTACAACTGAAGAGGAAATATGCATGAGGATAATAAATTGGGAAGGAAGGGCTTCAAAGTCTTTGAATCAAAATGAAAACTGTCCCAACGATTGATATGGAAATATTCTGTCGGACCTTACGCTATAATCATCAATGTGGTTTTTCCTTCTTTTTGTTCCATACTTGAACAAAATAACCTTTGCAGACCTCGCGAACAAGGAGAAATTGTGCAGAAGAAGCGGGCTTCAAAGTCCCAACGATAGGTATGGAAATGTTTTGTCGCGCCAAATATCTATTGGGCTGCCATATGGCTATATGATACACATGGGGAAATATGTTTTTCGTCTTATCATGTGCGTGATACAAAGAAAAATTCTGAGTCGAACGTTAGACCTTCGAATTCCTTACAGTGACTCAGATTTGTTTCTTTGTCCCACGCTGGTGACAAGACGGAAAACAACTTTCTCTATTTCTTTACCGAGCTAAACACTTCCCATCTGTCTTACTCTATTTACAAACATGACGCTAACGACATCGCTTATCCTAGCAGTAACCACAGGATACGTGTCATATATGAACTTTGTAATGGGCCTTGCTCACCATCGACTCTCTGTGGCTCAGCGGAAGAGCACCGGAGCGCGAAATCCGATGGCCTGAAGTCCGATTCCTCATGGGGACTCAGAATTGTTTCTTTGTCCCACGCTCGTGAAAAGACGAAAGACATCTTTCTCTATTTCTTTACTGAGCTCAAAACTATTTATCTGTCTTATTCTATTTATGATACACATAGTTTGCACTTAGCGGGGAGTAACGGTGTTTTGAGGTTTTGAAGTAAAAATTTAATCTGATTTGACCTTTTTTAGGCGATTTTATTTTCTTCCTTCAAGGTGATTTCGTGTATATGTTTTGGCTATATGTTACAAAATTTGGCCGCTTATTTGCCATGTTTTAAGGTTTTACAGATTTTATTTGATTTGACCTTTCCTTTTGGTACGCAATCACCGTATGAGCTATTACCCTCCCACCTCCTTGTGATTCTTAGTCAGAATTTAACGCGCCGTTAATTCATATAACTTGCTTGGTTACAGATTGAATTGGCTATCATTTTCTGATATTTTTTGCCACTGCCGTCAATTTATCCGACTTTTGAATAATTGTCGTCTTGGGACCTCATCATGTGTCTTTTCTATGAAGCGAATGGTAAAATTTTAGCCTCAAGTTTTAGCGCTCTAGCTAACGCTTTCAAAGGCCATTATCAACTGGTGGGTACATAATGTGCTATTGGAAGAAGATGGCTTACAGTTCTCACCACTCTATTGAATTAGTAAGACATTCCATGATGTAGCCCCGAGGAGCCTTGATTACTAACTACCACTAGTGGAACGTGGTGAATGATGGGAGCTCTCAAAGCTTTCCACTAAAAAAAACATTATTAGAAAAAAAAAACAAAAAAAAACCAAAAATAATTAGCATGGATGGCGATAAAGTGCCTTCGAAAGACTGAAGCAAAAGTTAGACCTGTAGTTACCAATTTTTTCACTCGCACACCTTATTCTCGTTCACTGGATGTCTGGAGGGACAGCCTGTGTTCTTACTTTAGATATCACCTTTCTTATTTCTTTTTGTCTCCAGCAGTCATTCAGTGGATTAACAAGTGAGTTTACCATGGCACATGTCAACATCGATGTTTTTCTGATAGGGCAAATATCATAAAGGTATGAAGCAGTAACGATAAGATAGAAACAAAGTGGAAGAAGGTAAACAACAACAGCACCAACTACCAACACAGTTATTTGAGGAGCTCTGTTCTCTTTGATAAACCTGCCCACTTCTTCTTGGACAATAGTATAGAATACTTTTGGTGGCCAGTGTTATCGTTCATTAGTGTATAAAAGCGACCAGTAAACTGACCGTGATTCACGCATAAATGGCAAGGAAGAAACCGTGGTAAAAATACTTGTCTTAAAGCCCATGGCACCGAACCAAACTAGATTTCAAATGAATTGGTAAACACGTTTTTAATTAAATTCAAATCTCATCTAACGTGCCAAAACTAATATAATCAGCCTAAAAAACACGAAACATTTATCGAGTGATGGACAAAGAAAAAAATCTTGAATTGAGAACATACATCAATGTGAGCAGGGAATCCTGCTTTATTTCTAGTTATTTACAATTCTAATCAAACAAGAAAATGCCAACAGTTGATATTCTTTTGAATCAAGCCCTCGTGGACTGAAACCATTTCGGGCTTGTAAAAATACGTTTAGCAGTATCTGGAAATTCTACCAAAAAAATATTTGTCAATCACTTGCGTTTTACCAAGGGTGAACAGTAAATCTGCCATCCGCTTTCAGATATCAGAAAATGTTAATATAATGTTGAATTTTTCAGTCTTTCACTATTTCGGAAAATTTACGGTGAACGAGGATTTTTGTGCCGTGTAACGTTGTTGTGATAAAAACTGTGAATACAACACATCGACTATGAACAAAAACACCTTGTCGGCCTGTTTAGCGGTGACTGACGCATTAACTGGTCTCGCCTTCTCCCCTTTTCATGTTTTTTGTTTCTTGCTTTCGCTTACTTCATCAGAAAGAAAGATATTTTAAGCGAGTTTATAATCTATTAATTTTCGGCCATGTCAGAGATAAAACTAGATTCAGAAATAAACTGGGTGTCAGTAATTTCACTGAAGTTCGAGAGCGATCATGCAATATTATACTTAAGAGCAAACGATACAAGGAAAACAAGACCGGCTTTTGGTACTATGACTGAGGATTAAATTGTTTACAAAAACAATCCACTTAATCTCACTAATTTTGTTGAACTGTAAATCAAATTCATCACGGTGTACATTTTTATTACTCATGATGAATTCAGGATGTATAGTAGATTTACTACGGTGAGAAAGTGATTTTCCCTCACACCGCTCTTTGGGTTTTCTTTTCCCTATTTAATCTTTTCCTCGTCTAACCAAACTTTTATATTTTATGATTCCAACACAATCAACAGCTTCATGCATATGAATAATACAATTAAGAATTTCGAGTGTTATTCATGCGCAAGGAAAAGCCAAGCAGTAACATATGCACTCTAAACTGCTCCGAGAAGGCGAAGGAAGACTTACCAAAGAGAGCAAGGCACTTAAGACAATTGTGTTTGTAGTTGGGTTGCTTTTTTTTTTGCCTTCTTCCTGTTAATTTCTGTGTCTTCGTTCAAATTACGAGCATTTATGATATTTCCCCGTGAACGAACTATTCATGCGAACATGCACCATATCAAACTCGCTTATTAATCCACTGATTTACTGCTAGATACAAAAAGAAGTGAGCAAGGTCATACATAGAATAATAGCCCAGTTCGTGGATCCAAAAATCTAGTAGTAGAGGGAAACGGGGTGGAGAAAATTAATAGTAAAAACGTCCTGAACGAGGCACTATTATGACGTCGACGACAAAACATTATGCTTAAATCAATGATAATCATTTTAGTAATTTTCTAATACTTTTCACGGTCACTTCACTTTAACTGGGGTGAATTTTTGTTTTCAGATTTGCAATTATTATATAGTTTACGCTTTTGCCATCAACTCATTACACGAGGGTTATTGATGATAATTATTGTAGGAAAACATACTTTGGGTAAAGAAATTCAAATTGATTACATCCCATCTTCTATTTCCACAAAGCTCGATCGGGTGCATTCAAGAAATTGTCATTGGCAAGAGGTTTACACATTTAATTTTTGTTTCTTCGATTCTGGGTGAACAATGCAGGCCGATTTTTTCAGTCTTATCTGTTATTTCTCCTTGATCGTAGTAATGTACATGTAAATGTTCAGTTCCTATTTTGCAATTAAATCAATTTATTTGTTAATTTGTCGGTAACGCTTTTTGATATCACGCTGAACATCTCTACGACTGTCATTGTAAAGAATCGTTTGGAATAGATACATTGCGCTTGATGCCTTACTTGCGTAGACCGGTTAACTTCCAACTAATTGCTCATTTTCCACACACCTATGTTTACTTTCATTGCAACTGGTTCAGCTAATACTTTTCTTGAACATAGACAGAATTTTGTAAGGCCGATCGAAAAAAAAAAACCAAAAAAAAACAGAAAAATCGGATTTGGGAGCTCAGAGGCGAGCTTTACGAATTTACAACTAGCTGCACGTCAGCCTCGTCATCAGTGAATGGGGAAATAGTTAACACTTATTCAACGACACTGAGGCGAATAACTGCTTTAGTATGTACCACACATGAACCAAACAATGTGTTTGTTTCTTTCGATAGACCAAAAATGGTTTGAAATGAAACTCGTAACCTCGCGATTTTGTCTCATCGCCTTCTCGGAGCGGAATAGTACTTGCTACTCAAATCAACACGCGAAAAGAAATGTTCGCTTGTGTGGTATATACTGGTTATTATCATTGAATTATCTCTCGAAATCATGATTATGTTTACTGAATGCCAACAGCGACGATATTGCTGAAAGGGTTCTTTTTAAAGCAAATCTCAAAATTTATGATCCTTCATGAGAAATACGCATGATGAATACATAACGGTACACATGTGATATCTGGCACCATATGTTGTAACTAACACAACGAATTCCTATTTGGCTGGGTTCTTATGTCTTTGAAGCACGGTAACTCTAATTAATCTATGTGATTCACATAAATTTTCCTTTCGAAACAATGCGTTACCAACGTTCTTCGCTTCGGTGTGCATGATTTTCCACTTGAGTTTTCCACGAAAATAAATTACAATATTTCCCAATTGTGCTATCAGTGGTAGTCCCCTTGGAAGCCACAAAATATAAGTTCGGTTAGACTAGTAAAAAAGTTTTAATAGGAAAAATAAACCAATATGAGTTTGAATCGGTGAACATGGAGAAGGTTTGCTCCGACTCTCACAATTAGGCAACTTTAAGCCAGCAAAGCAAGCTATTGATATGAAGCGAGATTAATTGGGTGAAGCTTAATGGATACATTGTATGTCACTAGTTGACCAGATCTGCTTATCACTAAGGTCATCAATAAAAGGGCTAATAATACACAGAATCTCTTAACGCTGGCTTTTTTAAACTGAATCCAGCGATGAGTTAAGTGCTTTGACTGATCAACCCTACTTTCGTGTGCATGTGTGCACACTTGAATTTTTCTCGCGCATAAGTTACAATAGTTTATATTTACATAATCAATAATTTGGTTTATATTATTGAGAGTTTCAGAATGTTGCTTGATGCAACTAGAGAAAATGTTAAATGGGACGAATAATCGAGAAAGGTCTACGAATAGGAAGAGATTAAGATAGTTCCCACGAATACAGGCAATTTCCTTCACTCTTTGGGGCAATGTAGGCTGATATAGCGAGCTGAGGATTTACTGAAGTGTGATGCATAATTGTTTTGAATAACAAGTGATCCTTTTGCCGCTACTTTGGCCACCGGAGAAAGCTTTGGCTGAGGAGAGAAAGCCTCTCTGATCAACTTAAGTGCTTGTACACATGAATTGTGATTCAGCTCAGCTTTCATGTCTGGGCAACATCATTATTAAAAAGACTGAGTTAATATTTTTATTTGGCTTAAGCCGCTCTTATGAAAATGATGGAAACAGTGTTTCCTTTTCAAGCGTCAGACTAAGGTTATTCGTGAAATGAGATTATAGTTGTTTTCCCTATTACGAAGAGAGGTCTGTTTCTCACAACAGTATCCATGGTATCATTATCACAGGTCAATCCAGACCGTATGACGAGACTTACTTTTACCATGGGCATGAGAGTGCACAGCCCCACGATGTTATGCAGCAATACACCAATAACTTGTTTTCGAGGGCACAATTGGCGTGGAAGTACTTTAGGAAACTTGTGGAATGTATGACATAACCACTAGAAGCCAATCCCGACCATACAATAATACTTTCATTTCAGACAAGCATTATGATGGTCATCACCAGAATGTTAAGAAGATATTTGCTGAGTTTCAATTGGAAAGATGCACCTGTCTCAGTTAGAAGAAGAGCCGGCCAATCAAGCTTTTTTATAGTTATTGCGATAACTTTGATCAAGCTTCCAGGGACCGAAACGATTTTGAACTTGTTAAAAAAGAAATATTTGACAATATCTGGAAAGTCAAATTAAAAACTGAACTTGATTAATTTTAGATTAAGGTTTATCTTTTGGCGGATCTTGAGGAGAATCCATCTGATAAGGCGGAGTTTAGTGTTTCATATTCCGCTTTGTTCTGTTTTATTGTTGTGCACATGTGGACTGGGAAGTCATTCCCACGAGATACTTATAAATCAACAGCTAAATAAGGGTTCAGATCTCGCCCTGAATTTATCTTTCTCCGATTTCATGGGAGGATAAACGTCTGGAAGAAACAGTTGTTTCAAGAGACCTAGTTCATTTGGATTGAGCTTCCAATTCGACATGGCAAATTTCTCCTTGGCTAGTTTTACAAACGCTTCGAACATCACCAATAGAGAAGCAGATGTCCTACGAGCTGCTGGTTCTACAGTCATAATCATCATCAACACCATCACTTTTCCCTTCACAGTTCTGCTGAATCTGCTGGTGATAAAAGCTGTGAAAATAACGCCTCGGCTCCAAACCAACAGCAACATCTTGCTGGCCTGTTTAGCGGTGACTGACGCCTTAACTGGTCTCCTCTGCCAGCCATTGTTTATTCTGTGGACATTATTCCTGTTATTCGGTCTCAGTAACAGTGACACGGTTGAACATTTCTGTTTCAAATCTCTAACTGTAATATTAACAGCTTCATTCTTTCATCTGATGTTGGTTACGTCCGAGAGACTCATAGCCATCAAATTTACGATGCAATACTCAAATATTGTCACTTATAAGAACATGAAGATAGCAGTGCTATTAGTTTGGATCTTGGCTTTCATCAATGAGATTTTAAGAATAACTTTCTTGATAGTAGCCCGTTTTTTTACAGGCCTTATCACTATTTCATGTACTCTTTTTCTTGCTTTCACTTACTTCATTATCTATCGAGAGACACGTCGGCACCAAAAAATGATAATAGCTTAACAACTTCCCCAAGATGTAGTAGAGAGGTTTGTCAAAGAGAACAAGGCTCTTAGGACAACTGTGGTTATAGTTGGTGCTGCAGTTTTTGTCCTTCTGCCAGTTTGTTTCTGTCTTATCGTAACAGCTACGGGCCTCTATGAGATTTGCCCCATCGACACACGATGGAGGTTAACATATTCCATGTTAAACTCGCTTCTTAATCCACTGATTTACTGCTGGAGACAAAAAGAAATGAGAAAAGTCATTTTTGGACTAAGAACCCAGATCGTGCATGTAGATATCCAGTAATGGAGGGCAATGTAAAAGAAAGGCTAACAACTTGATAACTACATATGTAAAATTGTTCTTACGTCTTTTCCAGCAACTAGATAAACAAGACTCCTTAGTCATTGCTTTTCATGTCAATTATGTTTTTACGGTGGCCTAAAGTTTCTTGTGATAATAATTTTTAATGCAACCTTTCGATTTTTGTCACATTAAAATGAAACGCTTTCTTTCTGTTTTATGGCTCTAGATAAAAAAATTCGGTAAATTTATAACTATTTTCTAAACGTGGGGCCAACTAGTGAGAAATACCTTGGGTATTACATGTTTTCCAGTGGCTTTTTCAGAATACTCCACATTAGAGTGCATGTGTTTCCATTTGCCTTTTTCTTGTGCATGAATTACAGTAATTCTTGATTATGTAGTTCATGATAAGTTTGTTGGTTTTGTTGGAAATAAGTTTGGTTGGACTTAAAAAAGCTTAAATAGGACAAAAAACCCAAGAGTTGTGTGAGAATATTACCTTTTCACCACATTCAAAGTAAAATAATGGATTCACTATGAATAAGGAGAAAGTTCACTAAATTAAATTTGTAAGTGAGTGAATATTAAATAATAAGTAAGTGATTGTAGTCTTATTGATATACCGTTCCGTTATATTAAATTAGCGTGAGTTAACGATTTTATTGTAAATTTTGTGAGCTTTAATGAAAGTACGCTCTGACAGTAATTTTTTTCATTTACTCCTGAAATAAAAACCGAATTTCTAGTATGAAAAATGAAACCACCTCTTATCTAGATATTCCAAGTGTTATCAATCGTAAGACAAAACTCCAACAAGCTTCGTAAACGGGGTTAACAACAATTTCTCGATTCAAAATTCGTTTCCATCATTTTCAAAAATTAACAACGCATCGAATGTACTGGATACTGCTAGCTTTTCTGTGTATTCGCTTTCAACAAAACACTAAAACTAAGACGGATATCAAATTATATGGTATTGTCAGTGGTAGTCCAAACGAACCTAGAAAATGGTGAGCTTTAAACTTACAATGATTTATACAAAGATGGTAATGCAAATTCTTGTGTTTAAGCCCCGGGCGTCAAACAAAAATAGATGTAAAATAATATGTATTTATTGACTGAGTGGAGGGGGGGGGGGGGGAAATATTTGGCTCGAGGTTATGACCTGCGGACGGAGCGCAGTGAGAACCGCACTCCGAATTCGCGACCGAGAGCCAAATATTTTCCCATTCGGCCCGACGAAACTCAGTCGATAAGAATTTTATTAAATGACCACGTCGAAATATTTTTTCAAGTTTAGCAGCACGAGATAGACATGTGCACGCAGGACAATCCCTAAAAAAGAATCTGAAGTAAAAACGTTCCGTTTATTTTTTCGAGTCAGAACAAGAAACTCACTATTCAGTGAAAAACGCGAATTTTTTTACTCTTTTATTTTTCCTTTAAGTCTTTTTCAATAAAGCCATGTGAGTGTACGGCTGACGGCTTTTCAAGACCGGCTCACCTAAAAACGTCCAGCCCTACACCCGTCAGCTTTCATTTTAGTTTTCCATGGGATTGCGCACTAGAGCCGTAAAGGCCTCCTCAGGATTCTTACAAGGAATTCAGTGAGCACGACGTGTTTCACAAGGTCTAGAAAAGCTCAGTTTGAACACATTAATTTCTTTTTTAAAACTTAATTTAACCTTTTAAAATACAAATCGCTTATATTATCGCTTCACGCAGTTAATAAGCCCAGTACCGAATCTTTGTGAACCTTCAGCAACAGATTTCCGGCTCCATGTCTCCTGATTGACGCGGTCGCTGTTCGTCACTCTCTGTAAATCGGCATGTTTTGAAAACACTGAGATGGCACAATTAGTCTATCATTTCTATTAAAAAGTGGGTCGGTTAATTGAAAAGAGTTTAGCCATGTTCAACAAAACCGCGTTCTAAGTTGGTTTGATTTTGGAAAATCCTAGCATATAAATATTGCTAATTATGAAGAGAATAATGAAGGCATAAAACGCAGACTAGAAAATCATTTAGCTGCCCAAAATAATGCATTTACAAACAGGTTAATTGACGACAGTCAAAGGAAATTATTACACTTAAAACTTGGCAAATAGACTGTCAGTTAATAAAAAAAAAAGTATACTAGATATTTAATTATTTTGTAAACTTCGTCAGATCAAAAAAAAAAAAAAGATGACGTTCCCGTGGTAAGCAGGAATCGAACCCCGCACCGCCGATTTAGAGAGCGCAAACGCTACCAATGTATTACACGGACTAACAAATTTAACAATATAGATTAAATAATGCCTCGGAGACTAGCAGAACAGACAAACACGGCGAGAACACACTTAACCCTCAACGAAGTAGTAATTTGCTATACATCATACAGGTTCGCTCTTATTACTTTTAAAAGGTTTCGCTTGCTACCTTCAAAATTTAAAAAAACGCGGATTTTTTATCAAGCGATGGATGGCTTTGATTGGGTTCTCGTTCATATCGTACGATATAATACGTATAATGATTTAATACCATTACCAAATGAGAAGCTGGTATAACTCGAGTGTTGAACGACCGGTCCGTGTAAACTGATTGGTCTGTAGTCGTAATGTGATTGGCTTGTATTATCGCAAGTCGGCTGTGATTGGTCTGTATTGATCTATTGGTAGTATTAGGTCACTCTGTATAGTTCGGTAATTGTGTAAATATTGTAGTAAAATCAAGATATCAATTGAGTAAACAATTTTCAAATATCAAAATGCTAAATTAAATCTCAAAATTATACAACCCAACCTGTATCAAGCACAAGTTAACCAGCAACTGACTAGCGTGTTCGTGTATGATATTTTTCCTAACAATCCAAAGAAGCGGGATAATCGAATGCGTCGAGGAAATATATGAACTTAAATAACTTGCATCGATTATGGGAGATGAACATGAACCGAATTTTATTTGAGAGATTATTCTTAGTTCAACTCTTTTTAGCTTTCAACAATTATAGTCCTTCAGGCAGCCCTGTTATTAGCTTGTAGCCTTTCCGATCGACTTCCTGCATGATAGTCATCAAAATGATAATACCTTCTACCTGGAACCCCTTTCAATTGAATTTTAAAAATACAAAATCAAAGCAACCACGACGACCAATAGAACAAAAGCAAGTATCACGAGGAAGGAAACTAGAGCACTAGCATATCTAACTGAAGGGCATAAATCCGACATTGTTCTCCGGATATCAGTGATCTCCGGCAACTGAACTTCTAAAAACCAAGAAAGCTTCACAGGACTTACCTTCACTCTTCTCTTATGCATCACAATACTCTCAAAAAGTAGGAACAAATCGAGGTTATTGTTTCAAAGCTTTTTTATTGACGCCGTTGTGAACAACAGAATAGAATAGAATTCGTCTTAAAAATAGCTTTATTTGGATAGTAACATCCGTAGACTGAATCTTGTTAAGATTCAATTATACTATAGGTACAAATATTACAAAAGATATTAAGGTTGGTTGCCATAGCTTCGATAAGGTATTTTAAAAACAGTCTCTGCGAGTCGCAATACTTTAATACAACATCAGGTGTGTGAGAAATGGCTTCCCAGCTCTTAAAAAAACAAAAGCAGGTGGATATCAAAAGTCCCACTCGCATGATCGAAAGTTGTAGAAAGTTCGGTGAAGCCGGTATGTTAATTTGACCATCGGCTATGTCAACAATGAAACTGGATTCAGAAGAAGCTGGTCGTCTGTAGTTTTACTAGAGTTAGAGAACGATTGTCTTAATAAATGCTCTCGAAGATATGGCCTCCTGAAAGCCAGTCAAATCACACAACTGCCACCTCTTGAGAAAGCGAAATCTGCGTTATAAAAAATCAAAGTCAAATACAAAATTGGGGCAAACGCCAATACCGTTTGAAAGAAATTATTTCCACTGATTGCTGATTTCCTCCGATGTTGGTAATTTTGCATGAGGTTAATTATCCAATTACTCCGTTATTGTGATAGAAAATACAAGTCTCATATAAAACAATAACTAACGAGTTTCGTTTATCGGTTTTGTACGTCTAAATGCACGACCTGAGTTCTCATTCCGAAAATGACATTTCTCATTTCTTTTTGTCTCCAGCAGTAAATCAATGGATTAACAAGCGAGTTTAGCATGGCACATGTAAGTATCAGTGGTAAGTTTATGGGGAAAATATGACGAAGACCCGCCACCACAACAACAAAAAAGAAACCAACTGGAAGAAGGCAAACAAAAACAGCACCAACGACAAAGAGAGTTGTTTTAAGTGCTTTGTTCTCTTTCAGAAATCTTTCCACATCTTCTTGGGGCAGTTGTTGAGTTTTTATCTTCTCTTTGTGGCGAGCAGTTTCTCGATACATGATGAGGTAAGCGAAAGTAAGAAAGAGAATACATGAAATGGCGAGTGGCCCTGTCAAATAACGTGCTGTATTGACCTTTTCCGTTCCTCTTAAAACCCCATAAATGGACGCAGTGATCCAAACTACTATCACTGCTATCTTCATGTTCTTCTCAGTTATAATGTTTGAGTACAGCATTGTAAATTTGATAGCTATGAGTCTCTCGAAAGTAACCAACATCAGATGAAAGTAGGAAGATACAAGAGTAACAAGTAGAAACGAGACAAAAGAAGTTCCAACCGTCCTACTGCTACTAAGATTGAATATAAGGAAAATTCTCCACAGGATAAACAATGGCTGACCAAGGAGACCAGTTAATGCGTCGGTCACCGCTAAACAGGCCAGCAATATGTTGTTGTTGGTACGGAGTCGAGGCGTCGTTTTTACAGCCTTTATCACAAGTACATTGAGAATAACTGTGCAGGGTATAGTGATGGTGTTGAGGATGATTATGATTATAGAATTAGCCATCGATGGTACAACTCTGTCGCCTTCTCTTCTGGTTATGTTTGTAGTATTTGTAAAACTAGTCAATGAAAAGTTTACCATGTCGAATTGGAATCTCAGTGCAAGGTAAGTCTGATCCTCGGACGAACTTTTTCAACCCGTCGCTCACTCTGGCATGAAATCAAAGAACATCAAAGGCAAAAAAAATCCACAGCCTTTTCTAGTGGGTGGTTTAAACATTTCCTGGGAATAATTTCTCATTTCACATATGCCCAGCAACAATACAGGACCAAGCTGAATCAGAAACACTCAACGCTGCCCAATCAGATGGATTTCTCTCAATCTTTTCTTATTAGTAAATTTTAATCCAAAAGTGATTAAAGTAAATTTTAATTAGCCTTTCCAGATATTGCCAAATGTGTTTTTAAAAAGTTGGTAAGTTTTACTTAGGTTTCCATTGAAATAAATTTGTTTTATGAGTTCACATGACGTCTACTTTGCCTTGCCGCCATGGGCTTAGAGACAAGGATATGCATCGGGTCTTTTTCATCGCCATTTACCAGTGAATTACTGTGAGTCAAAAGCTCACCGCCTTAGGTTCGTCAGCAATAAAAGACTTTCAATTTAACACCACGAATTTCTTTCGCACCGGTGTTTGGCCTATTCCTGATAGTGCTCGACAACATCTCGGCAACTTTTGACGTTCCCAGCAATCTCGAGCATGTTCCTTTTTTACCTTTTTGAGCAATTTTTGAGCAAAATATAAGTTAGAGCTCATATCAAGACCAAAAAAGTCAACAATTTTATAGAAAACTTCAATTTATGTGAGTTTCATTATTTTTTCATCCTTTTAAACAAATATTGCGATCCTTATCTAAGATGATCGGCTAAATTGACTTTCGGAAAGACGTCAAATAAACCTTGTGATTTGTTCTGTTAGACTTAAGACCATTCTTAAATTTCGCCCATATTTGCAAGTAACTCTTTAAAGCAAAGTTTCAAGCTATTTTTCTCGACCGATCTTATTAGCAATTATTGTGAAGACCGAAAAATAAAGCTTT
The DNA here is from genome assembly GCF_964200805.1 of Pocillopora damicornis. Lineage (NCBI taxonomy): Eukaryota > Metazoa > Cnidaria > Anthozoa > Scleractinia > Pocilloporidae > Pocillopora > Pocillopora damicornis. Next base: position 3,354,284 of record NC_142677.1, read on the forward strand.
CAATTAACGCTAATTCAAAACCATCGACAAATTTAACCAGTAACTTTTGAAATTAAGATAGCAATTTTTGGATTTTTTCAGATTGAATAGCAATTTTTAAAGCATTTTAGTGAGAAACCCTCCAGTATTTCACGAGCACAATCGGGACAAGCCTAACTGTTGTTATCTCCAGTGTGCTGTGGTTTTATAATCTGAATTGTAGTAATGAGCAAAACCCTTTACTTTTGCCATGCAATATTCCTTAAATTTAAAAAACAAAACAGGGATGGGAGGGCAAGAAAGAAAAAATACCGTTTGAGCACAGCCGCTCTGAAGATCAAATTATTCACAGTTTTGAACATGTTGAAATCCAAACAAAAATGATATCGAGAAAACGTTGTTTACTAGCCTATGGAGGCTGTTAGGTTTTTTTGGAATATCTAGATCATCTAGATCTAGATCTAGATCTAGGGTCATTTTAAACTGTGGAAATTTAGTTGGTTAGCTACGGGATAAATACCCTCGAAATCTATTCTTTTAGTTCTTCTTTCCGAAGTAAGCTATGTTTTGACTATTCAAGAATACAAAAATAACTTATCTTCCCTCTGATTGCCGTTCTGTTTGGTTTTATTCCTTAAGTGTGTTGTTTTGCTTACAGAAAACAAGTTAAAAAACTATATATTTGATAACCTGAATTAATGGAACTACCTAACACTTCAATTATACAATTATCTGAATACGAATCGAATTTTCGAAATTAGATCCAGAGTCTCTAATTTTATGCCAATTGCTTTTATTTGTATTTGCATTTCAACGCAAACAATATTGTTACGGTATGGTTTAGAAGACTGAAAGAACGATAAAATCCCACAAACTCAACCATTTTATCAACCAACGAACAATTTTAATATTCTTATTAAGGAGCGACTCCTAAAAGAAATACGGTAATTATCCTTATTCAACTCACTTAAACTCACTACAGACTCTAACTTGGCACACCACTGACACAATCTCACAGTTGTCAACAAGTCTCCTAAAAACATTTCTCTGAAGTATATCACGGTAACTCTCACGGTATAGCTTTCCAGACAATTCGTCACTGCCCGCAACATGACAAAAACAACAACTACACGGCTAATTCCTTGTACACATTTTCAACGTATTCTAGAACATTCCGGAAGCAAGTTTGTGGCAAGCACCAGCACCGTTTGAAAGAAAGGACTTCCACTGATTGCCGATTTCCAACGATGTTGGTAACTTACACGAGGTTGATTGTCAAATTACCTTTCGTGACCAAAATCGTAATTGTCATATAAAAGAACAACTAGCGAGTTCATTAAAAGTTGATGGAAAAGACCAACGCAAAATCTAGAAATATAGTTATCAAGTTGTTCACTCTTTTCTTTACACTCCCCTCCTTCATTGTATCTCTGAATGCACAACCTGGATTCTTATTCCAAGAATGACCTTCCTCATTTACTTTTGTCTCCAGCAGTAAATTAGTGGATTAAGAAGCGGGTTTAACATGGCACATGTTATCACCAATGTTTGGCTGATCGGGCAAATAATTGCATTGAAAAGGCCTGTAGCTATAACGGTAAGACAGAAACAAAGTGGAAGAAGGCAAATAACAACAGTAACGACCACAAACAAAGTTGTCTTCAGCGCCTTGTTCTCTTTGGCAAATCTTTCCATTTCTTCTTGGGGCAGTCGTTAATTTTTTCATCTTCTCTTGGTGGCGACGTGTTTCTCGATACATGATGCAGTAACTAAAAGCAAGGAAAAGGATACGTGACACAGTAAGAAGTCCTGCCAAAGAACGTGCTACTTTGACCATTTCCATTCCTCTTAAAACCCCATTAATGAACGAAATGATCCAAACTACCAAAACTGCTCTTCTCATATTATTATCAGTTATAATGTTTGAGTATTTCATCGTAAATTTGATCGCCACGAGTCTCTCGAAAGTGACCAACATTAGATGGAAGTATGAAGCTGTTTGCAATACAACCACAGATACCTGATAGCATTTCTGAAGTATCTCACCGTTACTGAGACCGACTAGTTGGAAAATCTGCCACAGGATAAAGAATGGCTGGCAAAAGAGACCAGTTAATACATCGGTCACCGCTAAACAGGACTGCAAGATGTTGCTGTTGGTACGGAGTTCAGGCGTCGCTTTTACAGCCCTTATCACCGGCACGTTGAGCAGAACTATGAAGGGACAAGTAATTGTGTTGATGATGATTATAATCATGGAACCAGCCACCGATGGAACATCTCCTGACTCGCGTTCTTTACTGGCCATGTTTGTAACGTTTGTATAACTAAACAAAGAAAAGTTTACTTTGTCGAACTGGAACCCCAATGCAAATTAAATCAAGTCTGTCTCTTGAAACAACTGTCTCTACCAGACATTCAATCTCGAGTGAAAACGAAGAAAATTAAAAGCAAAGTATCTCCTGGGAATTACTCCTCAGTCCACATGTGTACAGCAACAATACAGGACAAAAGTGAATTGGAAATGCTTGACGCCACCCAATTGGATGGATTTCTCTTAAGCACTGTCCAAAACGAAAATTCTAATCAAAAACTGATTGCGGTCTCTTTTTAATTAGATTTTCAGAAAGCTCTAATGTGTTTTTATAAGACCAAAATCGTTTCAGTCGGTAAAAGGCTTGAAGGAAATTGTCACGATAACTGGAAATAGTTCTATTGCTAGCTAACTTCTCATGTTACAACTTGTGGAGACTTCTTCGTTTTCTTTCGCAAGACAAATATATCGTGCATGTTAAGCTCAATAGTTTTCGTCTATCAACTAATATTTACATAAAAAGAGAAGTATGTACTGATTGATTCGACATCTATTGTGCTACTGCGCCCTGGGCTTAAAGAAAAGTATTCCGTCGCAGTTTTTCCTTGGCATTGTTATCTGTCATGAGTTTAAACTTCACCGTTTTAGCTTAATGATATCAGTTTATTGACTCGTTTCACATCTGTGGTTCCGTAATTTTATAATTTGTGTTTTGGTAATGTGTAAAACTCGGCTACTTCTTCCATGCAGTATTTCGTCAGATAAATCACTAAACTAATCCAGTATGACAGAGCAAGATAATAAAATCATATAATGAGTCTCCCATAAAAGGTTTCAGGAAATAGATTTCAAGAGTACATTTCTAGTAGGTAGCCGCCACCACAACGCAATATATGTCACAGATTCAGTTTTTATTTGAATGCAAATCTAATCTAACGAGAAAGAATTAGTCAGCCAATGAAACACGAAACATTTATCGGAAGATGGATAATAAAAAAAATCCTGCATTATGTGATGACGTGATTGAACAGCGTGATCAAGCTATCAGCGGCCGAACAATTTCGACTTTTAAAAATACATTTGGCAATATCTGAAAAAAACTGATTAAAAATTTACCTCTTTCACTTATGGATTAACATCAGTCTATGGGTAGAGCTTGAGGGAAATCCATCAGATTGGGTGGCGTTTAGCACTTCCGATTCAGCTTTGCTCTTCTCGTTATTTTATGTATTTTATTTCTTGCTTTCGCTCACCTCATCATGTATCGAGAAAGCTGTTCGCCACAAAGAATAGATAAAAGCACAGCAACTTCCTTAAGAAGAAGTGGAAAGATTTACAAAAAGGCGCCTAAGACAACTTTTTTTGTAGTCAGTGCTGGTTTCGTTTGCCTTCTTCCACTTTAGTTCTGTCTTGTATTTACAGCAAAAGGCCTTTACGATATTTGCCCCATCAACCTACCATTGATGCAACATGATATACTATACTAAACCCACTCGATAATCGACTGATTTACTGCATGCTGGAGACAAAAGTAAAGGAACTGAGAAAGAATATTATTGGAATAAGAACCCAGGTCGTGTACGTAGACATTCATTGAAGGAGGGGAATATAAAGAAAAGGGCGAACATCTTGAAAATATATCTAGGTTTTACTTTGGCCTTTTCTATCCACCGATAAAAGAAATTCCTTAGTCATTTTTTTTTTGTACGACAATTACATTTTTGATCAGAAGACAGGAATCGATAATTAATTTTATGCAAAATTACTAACATGTTTGGAAATTGGCAATCAGTCGAAATAGTTTCATTCACACCGTACTAGCACTTGCTCCAAATTTCAAATGTCATCATGACTTTTAATTTATCTAAGAAAATTTGATGGTTTTAGATGTTGTTAGATACGCCATTTGATTGGCTAGTAGGGAGCGCTATCGCACAGGGCATGTACTAAGAAAATCTATGTCAATCAAGAAATAGAAGAAAAACGGCTACTTTATTTGTAAAGTTATGAGAGAGATATATTTTTTAAAAAAGAAACAGAGAACTTTTTCAGGGAGGGGAAATGTATTCAGCATCACGCTCTATAACAGGCCTTGTCGTTATTTCACACATCGTTTCCATGCCTTCTCTTAGGAGAGTTTACGTCATGAAACGCTGCCATATATGGAAAATAAAAGGATAGCGATTGTCCTAAGAAGAAGCGGAATGACTTACCAAAGAGAAAAAAGGCATTAAAGACAATTTTTCATTTTATTTTTTGTACAGTTATCTTTTTTTCTTCTTACAGTTTTTTCTGCCTCATTTTTTTTAGCCACAGGCCTCTATAATATTTTTCCTATTATTAAGTATTCATATTTTCATATTCCATGTTAAACTTGCTTGTTATTCCATGAGCATGATTTACTGCTTGAGGCAGAAAGAAATAGGAAAGCCTCTATTTAGAAAATGGATTCATGTCTTGCATCCAGGTATTCAGAGGTTTGTAGCCGGGGAAACTAAGCAAACAAATCCGAAAAAGATACTGTACGAAAACAGATCATATACCAAAATTGCCATATACTGATCACGTAATGTAATAATCCCGCTTCACAAAATAAAGGATATATGTATCTATGTATGTATTTATGCATGAAAGATGCCAGCTGTATGATCTAAAGATAAAATGGAGCAGTGAACGAGAAATAATTCCCCTAAAAATTCAAAGTTACTTCTTTTATTTTGAAGCTTGTCAAAAAGGAACAACAGATGTGAAAACAATGAACCTTATTTAAGTGTCCAGCTAGCTAAGAAAAAAAAATACGACATGTACATATCAAGGCTCTCCATTGTTTTATCGAAACGTTTTGAAAGTTTGGTGAAGAAAATTAAATTAGATTTACAAAACTAAATTAAAACACAAAAATATAACTAGATTCAATAAAATCTGGTTCTCAGCAATTTTACGCAAGTACGACAACAATTACCCGATGATTTTATCTAAGATCATAAGATAACCGGCTGTCAGTACTTTCACTGAGTCTAACATTGATTATATGTACCAAAATCGCTAACTCTCATTAGCTTTGCTTAACATTACGTCAATTACAATATGATACAATCCCCTATTTCCGTACTTGTAGCGTACAAATTCATTATTTATGATTAATTCACGATCTTTAGCAAATTTATTTCAATGAATAGAGGGCGATTTTCTATCACAAAACTCTTTTTGAGTTTTTTTTTCATTTTATGATTTCCGACAAAATCAATAACCTCATGAATTACGGCAAGTGGAAGCATATGCACAGTTAAGTGGATCGCTTCTGTAAAAGCCTCCGGTACTAAAAGGTTCATGTGATCTTCTCTGGATATTTAACGCGCATAACTACTCCGAGATTAATTTACAAACGCTACCAAGATGGCTAGTGCAGAAGGCGAAACAGCTTATGTCCCTCTAGAGGTTAGTTACATTATCACCATCATCATTAACAGCATCACTTTTCGCTTCACAATTCTCCTCAACGTGCTAGTAATAAAGGCTGTGAAAACGACCCCTTGACTCCGCCGGATCCAACAGCGAAATCTTGCGTCTTGAATTATAGACTGGTACTATCTTTTCGCAACATCCGCTAATTTCATTCAAACGCGATTAAAACATAGGCAACTTTTTGGTCAGAAGTTCATTTCAAACTAATTACCAACCTGGAACTTTCAAATGCGCTCGCTCACAATGCAAAACCTTTCTTTTCTTTCGTAGGAAATCCATTAAGATCGCTGGACTTATCACCTGCCCCTCCGCCAATACCATATACTGCATAACTTGCACTTTTTGCAAAAAGTTATATATTGGTGAAACGGGAAGACGACTTGGTGACCAACTCCGAGAACACCTTCGCGACGTAGAAAGGAATGACAAGGACGCATCTAAACCAGTCGCTGGACACTTTAGTCTCACTAATCATTCTAAGCAGCATAATTAATTTGATATTCGGCTTTGTCAACAATAAAACTAGATTCAGAAGAAGCTGATTCTCTATAGTTGTTGGCAATTTTGCACGAGGTTAATTATCGACTTACTTCTGGTGATAGAAAGTACAAGTCTCAAAACAATAACTAACGAGTTTGTTTATCGGTTTTGTACGTCTAAATGCACGATCTGAGTTCTCATTCCGAAAATGACATTTTTCATTTCTTTTTGTCTCCAGCAGTAAATCAGTGGATTAACAAGCGAGTTCAGCATGGCACATGTAAATATCAATGGTAAGTTTATGGGGAAAATATCACGGAGGCCCGCAACTGCAACAAAAAAAAAGAAACCAACTGGAAGAAGGCAAACAAGAACAGCACCAGCGACAAAAAGAGTTGTTTTAAGTGCTTCGCTCTCTTTCAGAAATCTTTCCACATCTTCTTAGGGCAGTTGTTGAGTTTTTATCTTCTCTTTGTGGCGAGCAGTTTCTCGATACATGATGAGGTAAGCGAAAGTAAGAAAGAGAATACATGAAATGGCGAGTGGCCCTGTCAAATAACGTGCTGTATTGACCTTTCCCATTCTTAAAACCCCATAAGAGGACGCAATGATCCAAACTACTATCACTGCTATCTTCATGTTCTTCTCAGTTATAATGTTTGAGTACTTCACTGTAACTTGGATGGCTATGAGTCTCTCGAAAGTAACCAACATCAGATGAAAGTAGGAAGATACAAGAATAACAAGTAGAAACGAGATAAAAGAAGTTCCAACCGTCTTACTGCTACTAAGATTGAATATAAGGAAAATTCTCCACAGGATAAACAATGGCTGACCAAGGAGACCAGTTAATGCGTCAGTCACCGCTAAACAGGCCAGCAATATGTTGTTGTTGGTACGGAGTCGAGGCGTCGTTTTGACAGCCTTTATCACAAGTAAGTTGAGAATAACTGTGAAGGGAAAAGTGATGGTGTTGATGATGATTATGATTAGAGAATCAGCCATCGATGGGACATCTCTGTCGCCTTCTCTTCTGGTTATGTTTGTGGTGTTTGTAAAACTAGCCAAGGAGAAGTTTGCCATATCGAATTGAAATCTCAATGCAATTCAAGTCTGACCCTCGGACCAGCTTTTCCAACCCGTCTCTCACTCTGGCATAGTGAGTGGTAAAAGCATCTGCTGGCAATTGCTCCTCAGTACACATGTGTACAGCAACAATACAGGACAAAAGTGAATCGGAGATGCTTGACGCCACCCAATTAGATGGATTCCTCTTAAGCTCTGCCCATAACAAAAATCTTAATCAAAAACTGATTGTGGTCTCTTTTTAATTAGATTTTCAGAAAGCTGTAAATGTGTTTTTATAAGTCCAGAATCGTTTCAGCCGGTGAAAGCTTGAACAAAATCGTCGCGATAACAGGAAATAGCTCTGTCGCCAGTTAACTTCTCATGGTACAACTTCAGGAGACTTTTTCGATTTCTTTCTTAAGATAAATATCCCGTGCATGTTAAGTTCACTAGTTTTCGATCATTAACTAATATTTGCATAAAAAGAAGAATATGTATTTTCATTCGACATCTATTGTGCTATTGCACCATGGACTTAAAGGACAGAATTACGCTTTTTTTTTTTTCGGCAGTGTTATCGTTCGAGAGTTTAAAGCTTATCGTTTTAGTTTAATAATATCAGTTTAATGACTTCTGTCGCATCTGTAGTTCCGTAGTTTTATAATTTGTGTTTTGGTCATGTGTAAAACTCGTCTACTCCTTTCACGCAATATTTTGTAATTTAAATCACTGAACTAACCCAGTATGACAGAGCACGAGAATAAAAATATTGAGTTTCGCACATAACAGGGCTTGCCATCGGATAGAGAGGTTCAGGAAATAGATTTCAAGAGCATACATTTGTCATGAGTAGCCGCCTGAGTTTTCATTCTTATCTAGATATTCAAAAGTCTCAGCAATCATAAAACAAACTGAACTTTAACAACCTCCGTAAACTGATCAAGAACGTTTTCTTGATGCAATTTTCGGTTTGCATCATTAAAACATGAATGAACTGTGCTCAAACTGTATTTTTACTTTTTACAGTCACAATGATTGACAAATAAATGGCGCTAAAGTAGCCACGATATAAAAACTAAACCAAGACAGATGTCAAATAAATTGATTTATATCTTACAGATTCAGCTTTTAATTGAATGCAAATCTAATCTAACGAAAGAGAATTATTCAGCTCATGAAACACGAAACATTTATCGAGAGATGGTAGGGAAGAAGTCCAGAATTATGTAATGAAGTAAGTGAACAGGCGATCAAGCTATCAGGGGCTGAAACGTTTTGACTTTTAAAAACACATTTGGCAATATCTGGAAGAAACTGGAAGTCTTTTTTGGATTAAGATTAATTTATGAGCAGAGCTTGAGGGAAATCCATCTTATTGGGTGGCGTTTAGCATTTTCGTTTTAGCTTTTGACTTCTCGCCATTTCATCTATTCTCTTTCTTCATCGCGTTCTTCATCATATATCTAGCAGCAGTTCGCCGCCGAGAGAAGATACTGAAAGCACAGCGACTGCCCAAAGGAGAAGATGTTTGTATCCGGTGCTGGTTTTCTTTGCCTTCCACTTTATTTCTGTCATATTGTCGCTGCAAGAGGCCTTTGTGATTTTTTCCCCATCAACGTACCATTGATGCAACATGATGCATCATGCTTAGGTCGCTTGTTAATCCACTGATTTCAGTACTGCTGAAGAAAAAAAGAACTGAGAAAGGTTAGTATTGGAATAAGAACCCAGGTCGTGCGTGTAGACATCCAGTAAAGTAGGAGAATGTAGAGTTTTGTCAGAGTTTTTGGAATATCTAGGTAGCGTCATTTTAAATTATGAAAATTTTGTCGGCTAACTGTAGGACACATACCCTTGAAATCTATTCTTTGAATTTCTCCATCCGAAGTAAGTTATGTTATGGTTATGCAAGAGAACCAAAATAACTTATCTTCCCTCTGATTGCCATTCTGTTTAGTTTTATTCCTTAATATGATAGTCTGGTGTTTTGGTTATAGAAAACACGTTGAAAATCTATTTGATGTCCTGAATTCATGAAATCATAACTATACAATTATCTGAATAAGAATCAAATTCTCAAAATCGGATCCCAAGCCTTTATTTTATTTGAATTGCTTTTATTTGTATTTGCATTTCATCGCAGACAATATTGTTACGGTATAGATTATCTGACAGAAAGAACGCTAACATCCTACAAACCCAACTATGTTATCAAACATTGAGGAATTTTCTTATTAAGAAGCGACTCCTAAAAGCAATAAAGTAATTATCCTTAATTATCTCACTTAAGTCCACTACAGACTATAACTTAGCCTGCCACAGACAAACTCACAGTTGTCGAAAAAGCTCCCCGAGACAAAATCTCTGAAGTATATCACAGTAACTCTCTCGGTATAGCTTTCCAAATAGTCGGTCACCCCCGGAAACAACAAAAACCACTACAACACGACTGATTCCTTACATACATTTACCACGTATTCTAGAACGCTCCGGGAGTAGATTTGTGACAAGCACCAGCACCGTTTGAAAGAAAGGACTTTCACTGATTGCCGATTTCAAACGATGTTGCTAACTTGCACGAGGTTGATTATTGAATTACCTTTTGTGATCAAAATCTTAGCTGTTATAGAGAACAACAAACAGCAAGTTGTTTAAGAGTGGATGAAAAAGGCCAACGCAAAATCTAGAAATATAGTTATCAAGTTGTTCACTCTTTTCTTTACATTTCCCTCCTTCACTGTATCTCTGAATGCACGACCTGGGTTCTTATTCCAAAATGACCTTTCTCATTTCCTTTTGTCTCCAGCAGTAGATCAGTGGATTAACAAGCGGGTTTAACATGGCACATGTTATCACCAATGGTTGGTTGATCGGGCAAGTAATTGCATTGTAAAGGCCTGTAGTTATAACGATAAGACAGAAACAAAGTGGGAGAAGGCAAATAACAACAGCACCAACAACAAACAAAGTTGTTTTCAGCGCCTTGTTCTCTTTGGCAAATCTTTCCATTTCTTCTTGAGGCAGTTGTTGATTTTTTATCTTCTCTTGGTGGCGACGTGTTTCTCGATACATGATGACGTAAACAAAAGCAAGGAAAAAGATACATGATAGAGTAATAAGACCTGCAAAAGAACCTGCTACTCTGACCATTTCCATTCCCCTTAAAACTCCATTAATGAACGAAATGATCCAAACTAATAAAACTGCTCTCCTCATGTTATCACCAGTTATAATGTTTGAATATTTCATCGTAAATTTGATCGCTACAAGTCTCTCGAAAGTAACCAACATCAGATAGAGGTATGAAGCTGTTTGCAATACAATCACAGATACCTGAAAGCATTTCTGAAGTGTCTTACTGTTACTGAGACCGAGTATTAGGAAAATCTGCCACAGGATAAAGAATGGCTGGCTAAAGAGACCAGTTAATACATCGGTCACCGCTAAACAGGACAGCAAGATGTTGCTGTTGGTACGGAGTCCAGGCGTCGTTTTTACGGCCTTTATCACCAGCGCGTTGAGCAGAACTGTGAATGGACAAGTAATGGTGTTGATGATGATCATAATCAAAGAACCAGCCACCGATGGAACATCTCCTGAGTCGCCTTCTTTACTGGCCATGTTTGTAACGTTTGTAAAACTAACTAAGGAAAAGTTTACTTTGTCGAACTGGAAACCCAATGCAAATCAAGTCTGTCTTTCGAAACAACTGTCTCTACCAGACATTCAATCTCGTATGAAAACGAAGAAAATTAAAAGCAAAGGAAATGTGATACCATTAATAGCGAGTGGTTAAAGCATCTCTAGGGAATTACTCCTCAGTACACATGTGTACTGCAACAATACAGGACAAAAGTGAATCGGAGATGCTTGACGCCACCCAATTAGATGGATTCCTCTTAAGCTCTGCCCATAACAAAAATCTTAATCAAAAACTGATTGTGGTCTCTTTTTAATTAGATTTTCAGAAAGCTGTAAATGTGTTTTTATAAGTCCAGAATCGTTTCAGCCGGTGAAAGCTTGAACAAAATCGTCGCGATAACAGGAAATAGCTCTATCGCCAGTTAACTTCTCATGGTATAACTTCAGGAGACTTTTTCGTTTTCTTTCGCAAGATAAATATCCCGTACATGTTAAGTTCACTTGTTTTCGTCCATTAAGTAACATTTGCATAAAAATAAGAATATGTATTAATTCATTCGACATCTATTGTGCTATTGCGACATGGACTTAAAGGACAGAATTGCGTCGCGGTTTTTTTCGCGGCAGTGTTATCGTTCGTGAGTTTAAAGCTCACCGTTTTAGTTTAATGATATCAGTTTAACGACTCCTGTCGCATCTGTGGTTCCGCAGTTTTATAATTTGTGTTTTGGTCATGTGTAAAACTCGGCTACATCTTTCACGCAATATTTTGTAATTTAAATCATTGAACTAACCCAGTATGACAGAGCAAGAGAATAAAAATATTGAGGTTCACACATAACAGGGCTTTCCATCGGATAGAGAGGTTCAGGAAATAGATTTCAAGAGTATGCTTCTCATAATTAGCCGCCTGAGTTTTCATTCTTATCTAGATATTTCAAAATCTAAGCAATCATAAAACAAACTGAACTTTAACAACCTCCGTAAACTGGTCAAGAACGTTTTCTTGATGCAATTTTCGGTTTGCATCATTAAAACATGAATAAACTGTGCTCAACTTGTATTTTTTCTTTTTCCCCTCCCATCCCAGTTAAGTTGATTCAAATAACAGAAGATTGCGTGGAAGAAAGAGTTTTACACATTAGCACAACGTAAATTATTAAACCACGGCACCGAATATGAGACTGGAGTCAAATTTATCGATATTTTTAGTCAAAGTCCTCGCTGACGAACCTAAAACGGTGAGCTATAGAGTCACAATGATTCGCTAATAAATGGCGATGAAATAGCCACGATATAAAAACCAAACCAAAACAGACGTCAAATAAATTGATTTATATCTTACAGATCAGTTTTTATTTGAATGCAAATCTAATCTAACGAAAGAGAATTAATCAGCTCATGAAACACGAAACATTTATCGAGAGATGGTAGGGAAAAGTCCTGAATTATGTGATGAAATAAGTGAACAGGCGACCAAGCTATCAGGGGGTTGAAACAATTTTGACTTTTAAACACATATTTGGCAATATCTGGAAAAAACTGATTAAAAACTGACCTCAATCACTTTTGGATTAAGATTTATTTATGGACAGAGCTTGAGGGAAATCCATCTGATTGGATGGCGTTTAGCATTTTCGTTTTAGCTTTGTTCTTCTCGCCATTTCACGTATTCTCTTTCTTGCTTTCGCGTTTTTTCATCATATATCTAGTAGCAGTTTGCTGCCAAGAGAAGATAAAGCGCAGCCACTTCCCAAAAGAGAAGATGCTTGTATTCGGTGCTGGTTTTCTTTGCCTTCCACTCTATTTCTGTCTTATTGTTGCTGCAAGAGGCCTTTGTGATTTTTGCCCCATCAACGCACCATTGATGCAAAATGATGCATCATGCTTAAGTCGCTTGTTAATCCACTGATTTCAGTACTGCTGAAGAAAAAAAGAACTGAGAAAGGTCAATATTGGAATAAGAACTTAAGTCGTGCGTGTAGACATCCAGCAGAGTAGGATATAAAGGAGAGATTTAAGAACTCGAAAGTATATCAAGGTTTTACTCTAACCTTTTTTCGATTCCACCGATAAACGAAATTCCTTAGTAATTTTTTTATATCACAGTTAAATTTTTGATCAGAAGACGTGATTCAATAATTTATTGTCATAACAACATGACAATTTGATGAAGAAAATTTGATTGTTTTAGGTGTTATTGGATACGTCATTTGATTGGCTAATAGGAAATGCTATCGCACAGGGTTCGATAACAGCCCCAACTACAAAGACAGTTGTCTCAAGTGCCTTGTTCTCTTTGGTAAATCTTTCTGCTCCTACCTTGGGCATTTGTTTTGTTTTTATCTTCTCTTGGTGACGCAGTGTTTCCACGATACATGGTGAAGTAAGCGAATGCAAGGAAAAGAACACATGAAAGAGTGAGAAGGCCAGACAGAGCTCGTACAACTAAGAATTTTAAGCGACAATTAGAAATATCTCTAATACCTTCGCCGTTTCAGAGCAAGACCACAACGCCGGACATCAGCCAGTCTACTGGAACGAAGTTAAGTTTATTGATCGTGATCTTCATTACTACACACGTAAGGTCAAAGAGGCAATTCACATACACTCTGATAACATCAATAGAAACGGCGGATTTAAATATCCAGAGGCATGGATGCTCGCGACAACGGACCGCCAAGGGCACAAATCAGCGAAACAGCGAGGAAACGCCCCAGACTACACTCCAGACTCTTGAAATTGAACGCCGCCATTTATTACCCATTAGCCACTTTTTTGCTCTTCGTATCGAACAAGCACTTTTAACACGGGTTATTTCTCACTTCTTCTTCAAATGCTAATTTCAGTTACGGGGAGGGCACGGGAAAAATTTCTCGAGCGACGGAATTTTTTTTTTAAATTGATCGCGCGCATCGCACGCAAACTGAAACATTCCGCGCGTTGTAATGCTTGTTGCTTCTTTGATTGATTCCGAGAGACTCATTGCGATTAAAATTAAAAGTGTTATTAGTAGTTTAAATCATTACTTTTTTCATGGGGTTTGAAGAGAGATGAAATTGTTCGTAGTAGCACGTTCCTTTACAGGCCTTCTCATTATCACGCGTATTCTTTTCTTTGCTAACGCCTACTTAGTCATGTATCGAGTTATAGCATGGTTTGGTTTTTCCTGACGCTTGAGGCCAAGTAATTCCAATAAGTGTGTCGGATTTGCATAGTTTCCTGAAAACTACAGAAGAATTGCACAACTGTTGGCTAGCAATGATTTGTTCCTTGTAATGTTTTATTTGTAATAAGAGCCTTTCAGGTAGCCCCTTGTCAGCCACTTCCTTTTTCAGGGCGATTAGCATACTAGCAGCATGTCGATTATCAAGACGATGATCGCTTAATTTTTAACTCAATGTGTTTTTTTATCGCTTTAACATGTATAAAATCAACGCATTTGCCATCAATTCGATGCTCGTAATGTCTCAATGATAGTTTTTCCATGGTTCAAGAAAGCCAAATTGATTGCATCCACAGTCTTTTTCTCACAAAAGTCTTTGGGGGTACGGTCGCTACTTTTTTCACGATATTCTTTACGGTGGCCAATTTACGTTATCAACTCAGTTGATTATACTAAATTACTATATCTTTTTCACAAAGATAGATCCGTTGAAAATAAGCAAAATAAATATCCTAGCCGGCCGATTTTCCCTACGTTTTCTTCTTTTCTTTCTTGATCACATCAAAGGAAAGCTCAGTTTGTGGTTAATGGTTTAGAAAAATTATGCGTAAATTTGTTTTAATGCAAAGGTCTTTGATATCACGCTGAAAATGCATAAAACTGTCTATGAACCTTTAAGAATCATTTGTAATAAATACTTTGCGCATGATCTCTTTCTTGAATAGAATGATAAATTGCTAACTAATGGCTCATTTTCTCTCACATGTGTTTAATTCCATTTCTAGTACTGGTATAACTGATAAATTCCTTGAACAGACATTTTGTTGAGCGGTTCGAATAAAAGAAAAATTATGGAATTGGGGTCTATGATAGCTTGCAATGCAGGCGTCTTATTAGGTCGAGCTAACGTTAAAGCTCGCATCGTTTATCCGAGCGGCCATATTTGATTTGGAGTTAGAGTGGACGATGGGGGGTAGGGGGTGGGGGAAGGGCGATGAGACGCCTGCTCGAGGACGAGGAGGCTGTTGAAAACCAAAAAACCCCCTGATTAGCTGCGCTTCACTCCATTTCCAGAAAAAAAGCAGGTAACCAATCAAAATATTAATGAGTTAAACCAAAACAGGAAGGACTGTCTTCCGACAGAATCAAATACACGTAGAGCCGATAAGTGAGACGGCGAGGCAGTTTTTTCAGCCAGGAAAGAAATGGCTTCGAGAAAACCTAATCCGCTGTCACAAATATAAGCTGATATTTGCCGCACTCTATATTTTTCAAACGATAATCCTTAAGTATAGCTGCCGTTAATCTATTTGACGATTTTTCTTCCATTTAATAACACTTTAATAACAATAAGGCAACATTAAGACGGCAAGGTAAGCTGCTAATAAAACTAACATCACTCGGGTAAAGCTCCAGTATAATGAATACATTTCTATCGATATTTTGATTAAACGAAGGTCATCTGTAAAGAGCTTAGCGTCTAAACAGAATCTCTTATCATTCAGAGGTTTGAATTCTATCTTTCATACGCATCCTTTCATCTTTAGTTTCAATCAAGTAGGTATTGAACCAAAAAACATTAAAGGGCAAGTGACAGGCTCTT